>NC_053391.1:192719926-192797059 GCF_905171765.1 Bufo bufo | reverse complement strand
CTTTAATATTTCCTGGTAAGTTTTATCCTGCAATCCATGTACCAGTTTAGTAGCTCTTCTCTGAACTCTCTCCAAAGTATCAATATCCTTCTGGAGATATGGTCTCCAGTACTGAGCACAATACTCCAAATGAGGTCTCACTAGTGCTCTGTAGAGCGGCATGAGCACCTCCCTCTTTCTACTGGTAATTCCTCTCCCTATACACCCAAGCATTCTGCTAGCATGTCCTGCTGCTCTATGACATTGTCTGCCTACCTTTAAGTCTTCTGAAATAATGATCCCTAAATCCCTTTCCTCAGATACTGAGGTTAGAACTGTATCACTGATTTTATATTCTGCTCTTGGGTTTTTACGCCCCAGGTGCATTATCTTGCACTTATCAACATTAAATTTTAGTTGCTAGATTTTTGACCATTCCTCTAGTTTTCCTAAATCCTTTTCCATTTGGTGTATCCCTCCAGGAACATCAACCCTGTTACAAATCTTTGTGTCATCAGCAAAAAGACACACCTTACTATCAAGGCCTTCTGCAATTTCGCTGATAAAGATATTAAACAATATGGGTCCCAGAAAAGATCCCTGAGGTACCCCACTGGTAACAAGACCTTGGTCTGAATATACTCCATTGACTACAACCCTCTGTTGCCTGTCCCTCAGCCACTGCCTAATCCATTCAACAATATGGGAGTCCAAGCCCAAAGACTGCAATTCATTGATAAGCCTTCTATGTGGGACAGTATCAAAAGCCTTACTAAAGTCTAGATAAGCGATGTCTACTGCACCTCCTCCATCTATTATTTTAGTCACCCATTTGTGAATACTAAATCTAAAATGGCCTCCTTCCGGGTTGGCTCCTCAACTACTTGCTGTAGAGATAATCCCAGTAGGGAATTTACAATATCTGTACTCCTGGCAGAACTAGCTATTTTGGTTTTCCAGTTTACATCTGGAAGATTGAAGTCTCCCATAATGATAACTTCCCCCTTCAATGTCATTTTAGCTATTTCCTCAACTAGTAGATCATCTAATTCTTGGTCTCGTGTAGGTGGTCTATATATCACACCTACACGAGATACCTTATGCTTATCAAGCTGCAAGGTAACCCAAACTGACTCTAAATCGTTCTCGCTAACTTGTATCAAATTAGATTTTATGATATCTTTCACATACAGGGCCACCCCTCCCCCTTCTTGCCTTCTCTGTCTTTCCTGTATAGAGATAACCCTGGTATTGTTATATCCCAGTCATTACTCCCCTTGAACCACACGGCAATAGACAGCAAATAACCCCATGTAGCCTGATCGGCAGCTGTACATTACTACACAGAGTTTGTTGTCTGTTACTATGAATAGCCAAAAGTTTGCACAGGAGGTGTACTCAAAAATATACAGACTGAAGACCTATTGCAAAGTTAGAGAACAGGTCATTATGAAATGCAGTGTAATCTGCAGGTAGAGCTGAGCAATTTGATATACAGTTACGTGGGAAAAGACTTTGAAAAAAAATTTGTATTTTATTCATTTAAATATCAGCTATTTTTTATTTCACTGTTCACTGGGGAGGTGTTATCAGTGATGACAGCTATCTATGTATACAAACTTACACAAAGAATGCTATCGATCACTGATAACTCATCCCTCGTGTATAACTATCAGTGACTGACAACTATGTATGTACACACTTACACACAGAATGCTATCAATCACTGATATCACCTCCCCTGTGTACAACTATCAGTGACTGATAGCTATCTATGTGTACACACATTGACAGAGAATGCTATCAATCACTGATAACACCTCCCCTGTGTACAACTATCAGTGACTGACAGCTATCTACGCATACACATTTAGACAGAGAATACTATCACTGATAACACCTCCTCTGTGTACAACTATCACTGACTGACAGCTATCTACGTATACACACTTACACAGAGAATGCTATCAATGACTGATAACACCTCCTTTGTGTACAACTATCAGTGACTGAGAGCAATCTATGTATAGACACTTACACAGAGAATGCTATCAATCACTGATATCACCTCCCCTGTGTACAACTATCAGTGACTGACAGCTATCTATGCATACACACTTAGGCCCCTTGCAGACGAGCGTGTCCGGATTAGGTCCGGATGCGTCCTGGTGCATTGCGGCAAACCCGCGCGAGTAGGTACCCAATTGCAGTCAGTTTTGACTGCGATTGCATTCCGTTGTTCAGTTTTTATCGCGCGGGTGCAATGTGTTTTGCACACGCGTGATAAAAAACTGAATGTGGTACCCAGACCCGAACTTCTTCACAGAAGTTCAGGTTTGGGTTCAAGGTTGTGTAGATTGCTATTATTTCCCCTTATAACCATGTTATAAGGGAAAATTATACATTCTGAATACAGAATGCATAGTACAATAGGGCTGGAGGGGTTAATTTTTTTTTAAACTCACCTTAATCCACTTGTTCGCGCAGCCGGCATCTATTCTGTCTTCTTTTGTGAGGAATAGGATCTTTGATGACGTCACTACGTTCATCACGTGGTCCGTCACATGATCCATCACCATGGTGATGGATCATGTGACGGACCATGTGATGAACATAGTGACGTCATCAAAGGTCCTATTCCTCACAAAAGAAGACAGAAGAGATGCCGGCTGCGCGAACAAGTGGATTAAGGTGAGTTAAATTATTATTATTTTTTTTTTTAAACCCCTCCAGCCCTATTGTACTATGCATTCTGTATTCAGCATGCTATTATTTTCCCTTATAACCATGTTATAAGGGAAAATAATAATGATCGGGTCCCCATCCCGATCGTCACCTAGCAACCGTGCGTGAAAATCGCACCGCATCCGCACTTGCTTGCGATTTTCACGCAACCCCATTCATTTCTATGGGGCCCGTGTTATGTGAAAAACGCACAAAGAGGAGCATGCTGCGATTTTCACGCAACGCACAAGTGATGCGTGAAAATCACTGCTCATGTGCACAGCCCCATAGAAATGAATGGGTCCGGATTCAGTGAGGGTGCAATGCGTTCACCTCACGCATTGCACCCGCGCGGAAATCTCGCCCGTGTGAAAGTGGCCTTACACAGAAAATGCTATCAATCACTGATAACTCATCCCTCGTGTATAACTATCAGTGACTGACAACTATGTATGTACACACTTACACACAGAATGCTATCAATCACTGATATCACCTCCCCTGTGTACAACTATCAGTGACTGATAGCTATCTATGTGTACACACATTGACAGAGAATGCTATCAATCACTGATAACACCTCCACTGTGTAAAACTATCACTGACTGACAGCTATCTAGGCATACACACTTACACAAAGAATGCTATCATTCACTGATAACTCCTTCTATGTATACAACTATCACTGACTGACAGCTATCTATGTATGCACACCTTCACAGAAAATGCTATTAATCACTGATAACATATTCTATGTGTACAACTATCACTGACTCACAGCTATTTATGTATACACACTTACACAGAGAATGCTATCAATCACTGATAACACCTCCACTGTGTACAACTATCAGTGATTGATAGCATTCCCTGTGTAAGTTTGCATATATAGATAGCTATCAATCACTGATAGTTGTACACAGTGGAGGTATTATCAGTGATTGATAGCATTCTCTGTCTAAGTGTGTATACATAGATAGCTGTCAGTCACTGATAGTTGTACACAAAGGAGGTGTTATCAGTGAATGATAGCATTCTCTGTGTGTACATACATAGTTGTCAGTCATTGATAGTTATACAAGGGGGAGGTGTTATCAGTGATCGATAGCATTCTCTGTGAAAGTTTGTATACATAGATAGCTATCGATTACTGATAACACCTTCCCAGTGTATAACTATTACTGACTGACAACTATGTATGTACATACTTACACAGAGAATGCTATCATTTACTGATAACACCTCCCCCGTGTACAACTATCAGTGGCTGATAGCTATCTACATATACACAATTACACACAGAATGCTATCATTCACTGATATCACCTCCCAAGTGTACAACTATCAGTGACTGACAGCTATCTATGCATACACACTTAGACAGAGAATGTTATCAATCACTGATAACACCTCCTCTGTGTACAACTATCAGTGACTGATAGCTATCTATGCATACACACTTACACAGAGAATGCTATCATTCACTGATAAGTGTGTATACATAGATAGCTATCAGTCACTGATAGTTGTAAACAGGGGAGGTGATATTAGTGATTGATAGGATTCTGTGTGTAAGTGTGTACATACATAGTTGTCAGTCAGTGATAGTTATACATGGGGGAGGTGTTATAAGTGATCGATAGCATTCTCTGTGTAAGTTTGTATACATAGATAGCTATCGATCACTGATAACACTTTCCCCGTGTATAACTATCACTGACAACTATGTATGTACACACTTACACACAGAATGCTATCAATCACTGATAACACCTCCTCTGTGTACAACTATCAGTGACTGACAGCAATGTATGTACACACTTACACACAGAATGCTATCAATCACTGATAACACCTCCTCTGTGTACAACTATCAGTGACTGACAGCTATGTATGTACACACTTACACACAGAATGCTATCAATCACTGATAACACCTCCTCTGTGTACAACTATCAGTGACTGACAGCTATGTATGTACACACTTACACACAGAATGCTATCAATCACTGATAACACCTCCTCTGTGTACAACTATCAGTGACTGACAGCTATGTATGTACACACATACACACAGAATGCTATCAATCACTGATAACACATCCTCTGTGTACAACTATCAGTGACTGACAGCTATGAATGTACACACACACAGAATGCTATCAATCACTGATAACACCTCCTCTGTGTACAACTATCACTGACTGATAGCATTCTCTGTGTAAGTGTGTATACATAGATAGTAGGGCTGCACGATATGGGAATTTTGTGCGATTGTGATTAGGGCCCTAAAAATTGCGATAACGATATGCGATGCGATATTTTAAGGGAATTGTGCTATTTGCTTGGATTTTCCCATATGAGCCGCTGACGTGGCTGGGTATGACATAGTTATAGGGGATCTGTGGATGGCACTGTTGTGGGGGATCTGTGAATGACGCTGTGTTGTGGGGGATCTGTGGATGACGCTGTGTTGTGGGGGATCTGTGGATGACGCTGTGTTGTGGGGGATCTGTGGATGACGCTGTGTTGTGGGGGATCTGTGGATGACGCTGTGTTGTGGGGGATCTGTGGATGACGCTGTGTTGTGGGGGATCTGTGGATGACGCTGTGTTGTGGGGGATCTGTGGATGACGCTGTGTTGTGGGGGATCTGTGGATGACGCTGTGTTGTGGGGGATCTGTGGATGACGCTGTGTTGTGGGGGATCTGTGGATGACGCTGTGTTGTGGGGGATCTGTGGATGACGCTGTGTTGTGGGGGATCTGTGGATGACGCTGTGTTGTGGGGGATCTGTGGCTGACGCTGTGTTGTGGGGGATCTGTGGAGGACGCTGTTATGGGGGATCTGTGGAGGGCGCTGTTATATGGGATCTGTGGAGGGCGCTGTTATATGGGATCTGTGGAGGGCGCTGTTATGGGGGATCTGTGGAGGACGCTGTCATGGGGGATCTGTGGAGGACGCTGTTATGGGGGATCTGTGGAGGAAGCTGTTATGGGGGATCTGTGGAGGACGCTGTTATGGGGGATCTGTGGAGGACGCTGTTATGGGGGATCTGTGGAGGACGCTGTTATGGGGGATCTGTGGAGGACGCTGTCATGGGGGATCTGTGGAGGACGCTGTTATGGGGGATCTGTGGAGGAAGCTGTTATGGGGGATCTGTGGAGGACGCTGTTATGGGGGATCTGTGGAGGACGCTGTTATGGGGGATCTGTGGAGGACGCTGTTATGGGGGATCTGTGGAGGACGCTGTTATGGGGGATCTGTGGAGGACGCTGTTATGGGGATCTGTGAAGGACACTGTTATGTGGGGGATCTGTGGAGGACGCTGTTATGGGGAATCTGTGGAGGACGCTGTTATGGGGGATCTGTGGAGGACACTGTTATGTGGGGGATCTGTGGAGGACGCTGTTATGGGGGGATCTGTGGATGATGCTGTTATAGGGCATGTGTGCTATGACACATAGGGCCAGGAGGGGGGGCAGCATAAGACATATAGCATCTTATGCTGGTCCCCCTCATGGCCCTATGTGTCCCCTCATGTGTCCTAAACTGCGCACATAACTGGCTTTGTGTGTAAAGTATTTTACTAGTGTGTGAAACAAGCTCTCTCCTATTGATAACATGGCCTTCAGGAAGCAGGAGCGTTACTAAGTGACGTCAGTCACGCGCCGGCCGGCCCGCTCGATGCAGTGCATTCATCGTGAAAGTGAGTACAGAGGCTGGACCTGTTATCAATAGGAGAGAGAATGTTTCACACACTAGTAAAATACTTTACACACAAAGCCAGTTATGTGCGCGGGGCCCCTTCATATATAATCGTGGCATTTTCAGGTAGGCCAAATCGCATTTGCCGATTATCGCGATTCGATTATTTATCGTGCAGCCCTAATAGATAGCTATCAGTCACTGATAGTTGTACACAGAGGAGGTGTTATCAGTGATTGATAGCATTCTCTGTCTAAGTGTGTATACATAGATAGCTATCAATCACTGATAACACCTCCTATGTGTACAACTATCACTGACTGACAACTATCTATGTATACACACTTGCACAGAGAATGCTATCAAACACTGATAACACCTTCTCTGTGTACAACTATCAGTGACTGATAGCTATCTATGTATACAAACTTACACACAGAATGATATTGATCACTGATAACACCTCTTCTGTGTACAACTATCAGTGACTGACAGCTATGTATGTACACACTTACAGACAGAATGCTATCAATCGCTGATAACACCTCTTCTGTGTACAACTATCAGTGGCTGATAGCTATCTACGTATACACACTTACACAGAGAATGCTATCAATCACTGATATCACCTCTCCTGTGATCAATGAGGATAGAAACAGTAGAGATTTACATGAACAAATGACAAGTTCATTGAATTTTTCACCACAACTTTCCCCTTGCTCTAAAACATACTGTCTGCAGATTGCACTGCATTTTTTGGTGACAAGTCCTCTTTAAAGGGGTTATTCGAGATAGGGCATCAGTATCTGATCGGTAGGCCTGCTTTTCCTAGGCGGAGTGACAACATGTTCATGTGTCATGTGGCCTAGGCGAGTCTGAGCCCTATTCAAGTGAATGGGGCTGAGCGCTCTACCAAGCACATCCGCTATATAATGTTCAGAGCTGTGCTTGGTGAGCAGGGAGAAGGCTGCGGCACTCACAGGAGTGCGGGTGCATTCTCAAAACAGCTGATCGCTGGGGGTCCCCGGTGTCGGACCCCCACAGATCAGATACTGATGACCTATCCAAAGGATAGGTCATCAGTGAAAAAAATCTCAGAATACCCTTTTAAAGAGCATCCGTCATCATGATAAACCCTAATAAAACAGGCATACTGATTGGAACACTGAGAGGTGGGTCTAGTGCCTCGGAGCACTGCTTCAACTCCTCCTGTCTATCCTGATGCCACCTGTATATAGTCAGACAAAAGCAGTGCTCCAAATTCATCATACTGCATGTGCCACTTGTTGCATCTTTAGAAGGTCTTGTCCCCCAGTGTGTTCTGAGCCATCAGGTGCAATGGGATGCATGGTTTCCATGACAACAGTGACTGCTGTAAGTCAGTGCTTTCAAGCCAGTAGTTACAAGGGTTTTCCCATCTCAACTTCTGTGGCATATCTGTAGGATATGTCACAAATGTCAGATAGCTGCAGGTACCACCTCTGGGACCCGCTTCTATCTGTACAACGGGTGAAGTGAAGGATAGCACACTGCACATATGCAGTCACCTCTCTATTCACCACTATGGGAGCACCAGAAATTGCTGACCCACCAGGGCTATTTTCAGACCTCCTATAGCGGTCAATAGAGAGTGGCTACTCCTTCTAGTTCGGGGGCCCCACTTTGGAGATAGGACCCATACCTATGTGACTTTTGTGGCATATCCTACTGACATGCCACAAATGCTGAGAGTGGAGAACCCCTGTAAAGTAAAAAAGGCAGGAAAGCTATAAGAATTACCACCCTGAACCCCCTCTGTTCCAGCACCACTTGCTTTGTTTTCCTGATTGCATCCGTGATGTGCCTAGTGATTCTGCACGTGACCGCTGCAGCCAATCACTGGTCTCAGCAGTCTTGTGCAAGTGATGTGCTGCAGCAGTCACATGCGGTATACAGACATGTCATTGCTGCAGTCAAAAAAACAAAGCCCGGCGGGCGGTGACGGAACAGAAGGGCTTTTTAAAGGGAAAGTAAGTAGAATATGCTTTAATCTTTTATTTTTTGTAATGTTTTCTAATACCTTTCCTGCCTTTTTTCAGTTAACTCAGACGATCCCTTTAAGGGTTTTGCACCACCCATTTTATAAATGCAGACCTGATGACAATGCACAGCACCTCTATAGCGTTACATGGAAGGCGGCATCCACATCATGACTATTATTTCAGTTTATCTGTTCTGCTACAGGAACAGAGAAACAGAAAATGCCTCATCAAGGACATGAGCAGCACCAACAGAGCCGACTGACCAGAATGGGGGCAGCACAGGGGTGCACCTAGCCTTTCTGCTGCCTGAGGCAAAAAACTGAAATGGCACCCCTCCCTCCCCAATGCCAATTTCTTAACCTAACCCCTTCCCTTCAGCCCATAGCCCTTCGGCTGCCCATCTCTTGCCCTGAGGCGATCGCCTCACCTCTCTGTCATGTTAGGGTCATGAAAACGGCGGCAATACGGGCACGGCCGGGCAGGGGCGTGTGCATGAGCCCTTACTATCATAAACAGCAGGGCATGCTCTGCATTGGAGGCTTGTAATAGACACAGCTAAGCTGCACATCCTCCTGTGGGCACCAGGTAAACATTCAGAAGGATCGCATATAAAACCAATAACTGCCACTAGATAGAGCCATTCTCCTGATGTCCTCATCCTCGGCCTTACCTGTAACCTCCTTGGCTCCCTGTAGCTCCGCGCCTGGGGCCCTCCTCCTGATGTCGTCATCCTTGTTCCTCCTCCGCTTCCTGTAGCTCCGCGCCTGGGGCCCTCCTCCTGATATCGTCATCCTTGTTCCTCCTCCGCTTCCTGTAGCTCCGCGCCTGGGGCCCTCCTCCTGATGTCGTCATCCTTGTTCCTCCTCCGCTTCCTGTAGCTCCGCGCCTGGGGCCCTCCTCCTGATGTCGTCATCCTTGTTCCTCCTCCGCTCCCTGTAGCTCCGCGCCTGGGGCCCTCCTCCTGATGTCATCTTTGTTCCTCCTCCGCTTCCTGTAGCTCCGCGCCTGGGGCCCTCCTCCTGATGTCGTCATCCTTCTTCCTCCTCCGCTTCCTGTAGCTCCGCACCCTTCAGGAACCCTGCTCACTCTTGGATCCCCTCCCTCGCTGTTCCGTTGCAACTGCAAAGAAGCCGTTAGGTTACTATGACAACGATCAATATTGCACTACGCTGTTGTTAGGTGGTTTCTGATTGGTTAACAGTTCACTGCTCACGTGATTGCAATAGACCAATGAAATTTTCACATCATCAATGGCGCAAGCCTCTAGTCCCACTGTGTACTAGTGTCTCTACCAGGCTTATGCAGGGCTGGCCTTAGGGGTGTGCGACCTCTGCACATGTGCTGTGGCGCATCACTCCTGGCTGTGAAGGGGGCGCCACAGCACATTTGCTTGCTGCAGACAGGAGGCTGTAAGGTGAGAGATGAACAGCCTGTTTTCTGTGTTGCACTCCATATGAAGCACGCCTCCAGACGAGTCCTTGCGGAACTACGAGACTGTCCATTCTAGGCATCTACAGCAAGCAGAAGCTGCAGGATCTTCCGTGATGTCTCAGTCAGATGATCAATGTTCTCCAGCCAGGTAGAGTACAGGGGGAGGACTAAACTGGTGGTGTGACTAGGGTAAACGTGTCATCTATATGGTGTGTGAATAGGGTGTCATGTACACACTTACAGACAGAATGCTATCATTCACTGATAACACCTCCCCCGTGTACAACTATCAGTGGCTGATAGCTATCTACGTATACACAATTACACACATAATGCTATCAATCACTGATATCACCTCCCCTGTGTACAACTATCAGTGACTGACAGCTATGTATGCATACACACTTACACAGAGAATGTTATCATTCACTGATAAGTGTGTATACATAGATAGCTATAAGTCACTGATAGTTTTAAACAGGGGAGGTGATATTAGTGATTGATAGGATTCTGTGTGTAAGTGTGTACATACATAGTTGTCAGTCAGTGATAGTTATACATGGGGGAGGTGTTATAAGTGATCGATAGCTTTCTCTGTGTAAGTTTGTATACATAGATAGCTATCGATCACTGATAACACTTTCCCCGTGTATAACTATCACTGACTGACAACTATGTATGTACACACTTACACACAGAATGCTATAAATCACTGATAACACCTCCTTTGTGTACAACTATCAGTGACTGATAGCTATATATGTATACACACTTAGACAGAGAATGCTATCAGTCACTGATAGTTGTACACAGAGGAGGTGTTATCAGTGATTGATAGCATTCTGTGTGTAAGTGTGTACATTCCTAGCTGTCAGTCAGTGATACTTGCACACAGAGGAGGTGTTATCAGTGATTGATAGCATTCTCTGTCTAAGTGTGTATACATAGATAGCTATCAATCACTGATAACACCACCTCTGTGTACAACTATCAGTGACTGATAACTATCTATGTATACACACTTACACAGAGAATGCTATCAATCACTGATATCACCTCCTCTGTGTACAACTATCAGTGACTGACAGCTATGTATGTACACACTTACACACAGAATGCTATCAATCACTGATAACACCTCCTCTGTGTACAACTATCAGTGACTGACAGCTATGTATGTACACACTTACAGACAGAATGCTATCAATCACTGATAACACCTCCTCTGTTTACAACTTTTACTGACTGACAGCAATCTATGTATACACACCTTAACAGAAAATGCTATCAATCACTGATAACACCTCTTATGTGTACAACTATCACTGACTGACAGCTATCTATGTACACATACTTACACAGAGAATGCTATCATTCACTGATAACACCTCCCCCGTGTACAACTATCAGTGGCTGATAGCTATCTACATATACACAATTACACACAGAATGCTATCAATCACTGATATCACCTCCCCTGTGTACAACTATAAGTGACTGACAGCTATCTATGCATACACACTTACACAGAGAATGCTATCAATCACTGATAACACCTCCACCTTATACAACTATCAGTGACTGATAGCTATATATGTATACAAACTTACACAGAGAATGCTGCCGATTACTGATATACCTCCCCTGTGTACAACTACCAGTGACTGATAGCTATCTATGTACACACTTACCCACAGAATGCTATCAATCACTGATAACACCTCCTCTGTGTACAACTATGAGTGACTTACAGCTGTATATGTACACACTTACACACAGAATGCTATCAATCACTGATATCACCTCCCCTGTGTACAACTATCAGTGACTTACAGCTGTATATGTACACACTTACACAGAAAATGCTATTAATCACTGATAACACCTCTGTTTACAATTTTTACTGACTGACCGCTATCTATGTATACACACTTACACAGAGAATGCTATCGATCACTGATAACACCTTCTATGTGTACAACTATCACGGACTGACAGCTATGTATACACACCTTCACAGAAAATGCTATCAATCACTGATAACACCTCCTGTGTGTACAAATATCACTGACTCACAGCTATCTATGTATACACACTTACACAGAGAATGCTATCAATCACTGATAACGCCTCCACTGTGTACAACTAACAGTGATTGATAGCATTCTCTGTGTAAGTTTTCATACATAGATAGCTATCAATCACTGATAGTTGTACACAGTGGAGGTGTTATCAGTGATTGATAGCATTCTGTGTGTAAGTGTGTATACATACAGTACAGACCAAAAGTTTGGACACACCTTCTCATTCAAAGAGTTTTCTTTATTTTTATGACTATGAAAATTGTAGATTCACACTAAAGGCATCAAAACTATGAATTAACACATGTGGAATTATATACATAACAAACAGGTGTGAAATAACTGAAAATATGTCATATTCTAGGTTCTTCAAAGTTGCCACCTTTTGCTTTGATTACTGCTTTGCACACTCTTGGCATTCTCTTGATGAGCTTCAAGAGGTAGTCCCCTGAAATGGTTTTCACTTCACAGGTGTGGCCTGTCAGGTTTAATAAGTGGGATTTTTTGCCTTATAAATGGGGTTGGGACCATCAGTTGCGTTGAGGAGAAGTCAGGTGGATACACAGCAGATAGTCCTACTGAATAGGCTGTTAGAATTGGTATTATGGCAAGAAAAAAGCAGCTAAGTAAAGAAAAATGCGTGGCCATCATTACTTTAAGAAATTAAGGTCAGTCAGTCAGCCGAAAAATTGGGAAAACTTTGAAAGTAAGGGCTATTTGACCATGAAGGAGAGTGATGGGGTGCTGCGCCAGATGACCTGGCCTCCACAGTCACCGTACCTGAACCCAATCGAGATGGTTTGGGGTGAGCTGGACCGCAGAGTGAAGGCAAAAGGGCCAACAAGTGCTAAGCATCTCTGGAAACTCCTTCAAGACTGTTGGAAGACCATTTCAGGGGACTACCTCTTGAAGCTCATCAAGAGAATGCCAAGAGCGTGCAAAGCAGTAATCAAAGCAAAAGGTGGCTACTTTGAAGAACCTAGAATATGACATATTTTCAGTTGTTTCACACTTGTTTGTTATGTATATAATTCCACATGTGTTAATTCATAGTTTTGATGCCTTCATAGTCATGAAAATAAAGAAAACTCTTTGAATGAGAAGGTGTGTCCAAACTTTTGGTCTGTACTGTATATAGCTATAAGTCACTGATAGTTGTACACAGAGGAGGTGTTATCAGTGATGGATAGCATTCTGTGTGTAAATGTGTACATACATAGCTGTCAGTCACTGATAGTTATACACAGAGGAGGTAATATCATTGATTGATAGCATTCTATGTGTAAGTGTGTATACATAGATAGCTGTTGGTCAGTGATAGTTGTACACAGAGGAGGTGTCATCAGTGAATGATAGCATTCTCTGTGTAAGTGTGTATACATAGATAGCTATCAGTCACTGATAGTTGTACACAGAGGAGGTGTTATCAGTGATGGATAGCATTCTGTGTGTAAATGTGTACATACATAGCTGTCAGTCACTGATAGTTATACACAGAGGAGGTAATATCATTGATTGATAGCATTCTATGTGTATGTTTGTATACATAGATAGCTATCAGTCACAGATAGTTGTAAAAAGGGGAGGTGATATTAGTGATTGATAGGATTCTGTGTGTAAGTGTGTACATACATAGTTGTCAGTCAGTGATAGTTATACATGGGGTAGGTGTTATAAGTGATCGATAGCATTCTCTGTGTAAGTTTGTATACATAGATAGCTATCGATCACTGATAACACTTTCCCCGTGTATAACTATCACTGACTGACAACTATGTATGTACACACTTACACACAGAATGCTCTCAATCACTGATAACACCTCCTCTGTGTACAACTATCAGTGACTGATAGCTTTCTATGTATACACACTTACACAGATAGCTATCAATCACTGATAACACCTCCTCTGTGTACAACGATCAGTGACTGATAGCTTTCTATGTATAAAAACTTACACACAGAATGATATTGATCACTGATAACACCTCCCCTGTGTATAACTATCACTGACTGACAACTATGTATGTATACACACTTACACACAGAATGCTATCAATCCCTGATAACACCTCTTCTGTGTACAACTATCACTGACTGACAGCTATCTATGTATACACACTTGCGCAGAGAATGTTATCAATCACTGATAACACCTTCTCTGTGTACAACTATCAGTGACTGACAACTATGTATGTATACACACTTACACAGAGAATGCTATCAATCACTGATATCACCTCTCCTGTGATCAATGAGGATAGAAACAGTAGAGATTTACATGAACAAATGACAAGTTCATTGAATTTTTCACCACAACTTTCCCCTTGCTCTAAAACATACTGTCTGCAGATTGCACTGCATTTTTTGGTGACAAGTCCTCTTTAAAGGGGTTATTCGAGATAGGGCATCAGTATCTGATCAGTAGGCCTGCTTTTCCTAGGCGGAGTGACAACATGTTCATGTGTCATGTGGCCTAGGCGAGTCTGAGCCCTATTCAAGTGAATGGGGCTGAGCGCTCTACCAAGCACATCTGCTATATAATGTTCAGAGCTGTGCTTGGTGAGCAGGGAGAAGGCTGCGGCACTCACAGGAGTGCGGGTGCATTCTCAAAACAGCTGATCGCTGGGGGTCCCCGGTGTCGGACCCCCACAGATCAGATACTGATGACCTATCCAAAGGATAGGTCATCAGTGAAAAAAATCTCAGAATACCCTTTTAAAGAGCATCCGTCACCATGATAAACCCTAATAAACCAGGCATACTGATTGGAGCACTGAGAGGTGGGTCTAGTGCCTCGGAGCACTGCTTCAACTCCTCCTGTCTATCCTGATGCCACCTGTATATAGTCAGACAAAAGCAGTGCTCCAAATTCATCATACTGCATGTGCCACTTGTTGCATCTTTAGAAGGTCTTGTCCCCCAGTGTGTTCTGAGCCATCAGGTGCAATGGGATGCATGGTTTCCATGACAACAGTGACTGCTGTAAGTCAGTGCTTTCAAGCCAGTAGTTACAAGGGTTTTCCCATCTCAACTTCTGTGGCATAGCTCTAGGATATGTCACAAATGTCAGATAGCTGCAGGTACCACCTCTGGGACCCGCTTCTATCTGTACAACGGGTGAAGTGAAGGATAGCACACTGCACATATGCGGTCACCTCTCTATTCACCACTATGGGAGCACCAGAAATTGCTGACCCACCAGGGCTATTTTCAGACCTCCTATAGCGGTCAATAGAGAGTGGCTACTCCTTCTAGTTCGGGGGCCCCACTTTGGAGATAGGACCCATACCTATGTGACTTTTGTGGCATATCCTACTGACATGCCACAAATGCTGAGAGTGGAGAACCCCTGTAAAGTAAAAAAGGCAGGAAAGCTATAAGAATTACCACCCTGAACCCCCTCTGTTCCAGCACCACTTGCTTTGTTTTCCTGATTGCATCCGTGATGTGCCTAGTGATTCTGCACGTGACCGCTGCAGCCAATCACTGGTCTCAGCAGTCTTGTGCAAGTGATGTGCTGCAGCAGTCACATGCGGTATACAGACATGTCATTGCTGCAGTCAAAAAAACAAAGCCCGGCGGGCGGTGACGGAACAGAAGGGCTTTTTAAAGGGAAAGTAAGTAGAATATGCTTTAATCTTTTATTTTTTGTAATGTTTTCTAATACCTTTCCTGCCTTTTTTCAGTTAACTCAGACGATCCCTTTAAGGGTTTTGCACCACCCATTTTATAAATGCAGACCTGATGACAATGCACAGCACCTCTATAGCGTTACATGGAAGGCGGCATCCACATCATGACTATTATTTCAGTTTATCTGTTCTGCTACAGGAACAGAGAAACAGAAAATGCCTCATCAAGGACATGAGCAGCACCAACAGAGCCGACTGACCAGAATGGGGGCAGCACAGGGGTGCACCTAGCCTTTCTGCTGCCTGAGGCAAAAAACTGAAATGGCACCCCTCCCTCCCCAATGCCAATTTCTTAACCTAACCCCTTCCCTTCAGCCCATAGCCCTTCGGCTGCCCATCTCTTGCCCTGAGACGGTCGCCTCACCTCTCTGTCATGTTAGGGTCATGAAAACGGCGGCAATACGGGCACGGCCGGGCAGGGGCGTGTGCATGAGCCCTTACTATCATAAACAGCAGGGCATGCTCTGCATTGGAGGCTTGTAATAGACACAGCTAAGCTGCACATCCTCCTGTGGGCACCAGGTAAACATTCAGAAGGATCGCATATAAAACCAATAACTGCCACTAGATGGAGCCATTCTCCTGATGTCCTCATCCTCGGCCTTACCTGTAACCTCCTTGGCTCCCTGTAGCTCCGCGCCTGGGGCCCTCCTCCTGATGTCGTCATCCTTGTTCCTCCTCCGCTTCCTGTAGCTCCGCGCCTGGGGCCCTCCTCCTGATATCGTCATCCTTGTTCCTCCTCCGCTTCCTGTAGCTCCGCGCCTGGGGCCCTCCTCCTGATGTCGTCATCCTTGTTCCTCCTCCGCTTCCTGTAGCTCCGCGCCTGGGGCCCTCCTCCTGATGTCGTCATCCTTGTTCCTCCTCCGCTCCCTGTAGCTCCGCGCCTGGGGCCCTCCTCCTGATGTCATCTTTGTTCCTCCTCCGCTCCCTGTAGCTCCGCGCCTGGGGCCCTCCTCCTGATGTCGTCATCCTTGTTCCTCCTCCGCTTCCTGTAGCTCCGCGCCTGGGGCCCTCCTCCTGATGTCGTCGTCCTTCTTCCTCCTCCGCTTCCTGTAGCTCCGCACCCTTCAGGAACCCTGCTCACTCTTGGATCCCCTCCCTAGCTGTTCCGTTGCAACGGCAAAGAAGCCGTTAGGTTACTATGACAACGATCACTATTGCACTACGCTGTTGTTAGGTGGTTTCTGATTGGTCAACAGTTCACTGCTCACGTGATTGCAATAGACCAATGACATTTTCACATTATCAATGGCGCAAGCCTCTAGTCCCACTGTGTACTAGTGTTTCTACCAGGCTTATGCAGGGCTGGCCTTAGGGGTGTGCGACCTCTGCACATGTGCTGTGGCGCATCACTCCTGGCTGTGAAGGGGGCACCACAGCACATTTGCTTGCTGCAGACAGGAGGCTGTAAGGTGAGAGACGAACAGCCTGTTTTCTGTGTTGCACTCCATATGAAGCACGCCTCCAGACGAGTCCTTGCGGAACTACGAGCCTGTCCATTCTAGGCATCTACAGCAAGCAGAAGCTGCAGGATCTTCCGTGATGTCTCAGTCAGATGATCAATTTTCTCCAGCCAGGTAGAGTACAGGGGGAGGACTAAACTGGTGGTGTGACTAGGGTAAACGTGTCATCTATATGGTGTGTGAATAGGGTGTCATCTATATAGAGTGAGGGGTGTGTATAGGGTGTCATCAATATAGAGTGAGTTGTGTGTGTGTGTGTGTATATAGGGTGTCATCTATATAGAGGGAGGTATGTGTGTGTCTATATAGTGTGTTTGTGTATAGGGTGTCATCTATATAGAGTGAGGTGTGTGTGTATAGGGTGTCGCAGAGGTCGCAATAACGCCTGTACAAGCGTCATAGACGCCTGTTCAGGCCATTTTACTCCCTGGAAAAAGTCTAAGGTGTACCGATACGCCTTAGACTTTTCCCTGCCATTCATAAGTGTAGTGAATGCTGTGAACGGCGCAGGCAGCGCAGCGATGCTGCTGCTGCCTGAGACAACCAATTACAAGGCTCCTTACAGTAAGGAGCTTTGTTATTGGTCAGTTTGAGCGGGCTGCCGGAGCTTAGGACACACCGCTCTGAAGAGGGAGGAAGGAGGCGCTCGATTCTCACTGGCGGGGTAAGTGGTGGTCTGAGCGCCTTGTTTTTACCCTATAGTGATGAGTCTGCTGAGCGCGGTACTGAAGACGGCCTCAATAGAAGGTCTAGGGGACCGTCTTCACTACCCCAGTCAGCAGTGAGAAAAAGTGGCTGAGCGCTTCAGACTCCTGCTTAGGGCTCTTTCACACTTGCGTTCTTTTCTTCCGGCATAGAGTTCCGTCGTCGGGGCTCTATGCCGGAAGAATCCTGATCAGTTTTATCCTAATGCATTCTGAATGGAGAGAAATCCGTTCAGGATGCATCAGGATGTCTTCAGTTCCGGACCGGAAAGTTTTTTGGCCGGAGAAAATACCGCAGCATGCTGCGCTTTTTGCTCTGGCCAAAAATCCTGAACACTTGCCGCAAGGCCGGATCCGGAATTAATGCCCATTGAAAGGCATTAATCCGGATCCGGCCTTAAGCTAAACGTAGTTTCAGGCGCATTGCCGGATCCGACGTTTAGCTTTTTCTGAATGGTTACCATGGCTCCCAAGACGCTAAAGTCCTGGCAGCCATGGTAAAGTGTAGTGGGGAGCAGTATACTTACCGTCCGTGCGGCTCCCCGGGCGCTCCAGAGTGACGTCAGGGGATGACGTCACATGGATCACGTCATCCATGCGCATGGGGCGCTCTGACGTCATTCTGGAGCGCCCCGGGAGCCGCACGGACGGTAAGTATACTGCTCCCCCGCTCCCCACTACTACTATGGCAACCAGGATTTTAATAGCGTCCTGGGTGCCATAGTAACACTGAACGCATTTTGAAGACGGATCCGTCTTCAAATGCTTTCAGTTCACTTGCGTTTTTCCGGATCCGGCGGGCACCTCCGGCAAATGGAGTACACGCCGGATCCGGACAACGCAAGTGTGAAAGAGCCCTTATAGAAGTCAGCGGGGGTCCCAGCGCTGGACACGCCAACAGGAGACCTCCATAACGACAGACCTGTCACCCGTAGACCTCTGTCACCTGTCAGCTTTCTTATGAATCCATCAAGGATTCATTGCAGCATGTTCCATCAGATGCTTATAAAGATTTCTTCTGTAATGCGGTGCCGCATGTGGCCATTTACAGCCTCCAGGACATAGTCCCTCTGCCAAGCACATGAAGTACTTCACTGTAAAACTGTATAATCCAATAACCACAGCGGTGGTGGCTTTTTTGTGGAATGATATAGGCAATGGGTCATGGAAGATAAACTCCCCTTTATAGCAAGATCAAGCATAAGGCCTCTTTCACACTTGCGTTGTCCGGATCCGGCATGTACTCCACTTGCCGGAATTACACTCCGGATCCGGAAAAACGCAAGTGTACTGAAAGCATTTGAAGACGGAACCGTCTTCAAAATGCTTTCAGTGTTACTATGGCAGCCAGGACGCTATTAAAGTCCTGGTTGCCATAGTAGGAGCGGGAGAGCGGTATACTTACAGTGCGTGCGGCTCCCGGGGCGCTCCAGAATGACGTCAGAGCGCCCCATGCGCATGGATGACGTGATCCATGTGATCCATGCGCTTGGGGCGCCCTGACGTCACTCTGAAGCGCCCCGGGAGCCGCACGGACGGTAAGAATACTGCTCCCCGCTACACTTTACCATGGCTGCCAGGACTTTAGCGTCCCGGCAGCCATGGTAACCATTCAGAAAAAGCTAAATGTCGGCTCCGGCAATGCGCCGAAACGACGTTTAGCTTAAGTCCGGATCCGGATCAATGCCTTTCAATGGGCATTAATTCCGGATCCGGCCTTGCGGCAAGTCTTCAGGATTTTTGGCCGGAGCAAAAAGCGCAGCATGCTGCGGTATTTTCTCCGGCCAAAAAACGTTCCGTTCCGGAACTGAAGACATCCTGATGCATCCTGAACGGATTTCACTCCATTCAGAATGCATGGGGATAATCCTGATCAGGATTCTTCCGGCATAGAGCCCCGACGACGGAACTCTATGCCGGAAGAAAAGAACGCAGGTGTGAAAGAGCCCTAACACAAAATGACAGCCTCTAGATCAGGGATAAGCAACCTCCGGCACTCCAGCTGTGCTGAAACTACAACTCCCAGTATCCTCCTTTCACTTCTTTGGGTGTTACAAGAACAGCTGAGCAAGTGTGCATGCTGGGAGTTGTAGTTTCACAGCAGCGCTGGAGTGCCGAAGGTTGCTGCTCCCTAGATCAGTGGTTATCACTGCGTGATGTCATCATCCAGATCCACAACATGTGACTGTGGCCCTGCAGGGTATGTGCCCGGGTCTTTCGCTTGTGCCCTTGGCACCAGCATGCACCACCATCCATTGTACCTGTGTCCTGCTCCGCCAGTGCCTCAGGTCTCTTCAGAGTCTACCAACAGCCCCGGTGGCACGACATACTCACCTGAGAGCTCATTTACAAGGACGTAACTTTGGTGGGCAGCAATGGCCACGTGATGGATGGCAAACCCCAGTGACTAGCAGCACAGAAACAGCAGCAAAAATTTAAGGGATTGTCCCAAGATCAACACTATTTACCTATCCATACTTGACCCAGAGAACACTAGAACATGGTAACCAAGGTGGAACCCCCAGCGATCATGTACTTGAAGGGGACATGTCTGTTTTAGTAACGACTTGCATTTCCCATGCAATAACAATTCTAGGGAGTCAATTCTTGTGACTCTATATTGTACCATTACTCTATTATTCCTACTAGAACTTATGAACTAATTGCTAGTAGTCTGCAATAAAGGTCCAGCTGGATGTTACCAGTTGACAGCACTGATTGAATAATATCAGGCTGTGCAGTGACACCCCCATCTGGACCTTCACTGCAAACTACCAGCAAGTCATTCATAACTAATAACAGGAATAACAGAGGAATGGTGCAACATAAAGTCATAAGAATAGATCCTCCAGGATTGTTATTACATGTGGGGGTGCAAGTAGTTACCAAAACAGACAAATCAGGAGAGGTGAGGGGTCCTTTTTTCGTTTCAATAGTTTTAATTGACTTTAGCAAAATGTATAACATAAAGCATCGGGCATTCCCGATGTTTAAACAATATATAATAACAAAATATAATAACAAAAGAAAATTACTTCTACAAAGAAAACAGTATGCAGTACAAGTATAAGAAATGCCTGTTGTTAGCCGATATTATTATTGTGTTGAGAAATGTGGCCGCCTATGTTTTATTTTGACCAATGGCACTGGCAAGTCGTCCATTTAGGTAGTCCTGTCCATCTAGTAAGGTAAAAAATATTTAATCCAACTAATTGGCATAACTAAGGAGTCTCTAAAATTGAGTACTATATGGGGAGCACGACCATGGCTTCCAACTATGGAGGAATTTGTCATATCCCTCTCCACCTAAAGCTATGATTCTCTCATATGAATATGTGGTATTAAGTGAGGTTATCAATTCGGATATGTCCGGTATGTCTGGGGTCTTCCACTTTCTCAACAATAATAATTTTGCTGACACACAGAAGATACAGAGTAGTGCCCTTAAGCGGGCAGGAAGTGAATCCACTCCTATAGCTAGCAGGACCAATTGCGGTGACCATATAAACCCATTGGGCACAATTTTAGCTAATAATTCCCTGCAATCAGACCAGTATAATTGAATCTTAGGACACTGCCACAGTATGTGGAAGAGAGTTCCTCTACATCCGCAGCCTCTCCAACATCTATCAGATACTGAGATATACATAAGTGCCAGTTTGTCAGGTGTGTGATACCATCTTAATATGGTTTTAATCGCTGATTCTACATGGGAAACACATTTCAAATGCTTGTGCACCATTCTGAGGGCCTGCAGCCATTCCGTTTCAGAAATAGACAAATTCAAGTCCTTTTCCCACGCCACCATCAGGTATGAGCGTTTAAAGGCCCCTGGGTGAAGAATGGAGTTATAAAGGGATTTCAAACCTTTCAGATTTCCTGATATATACAGTTTTGCTAATTTGTCCATTTTTACTCCGGATGGCTGCAGGTCCTGTAACAAGTGACGTATCTGGAGATATTTGAAAAATTCCCTGCTAGGGATGGAAAAATTCTCTCCAATCCACTGGAACGGCTGTAGAACCCCCTGATTTAACAAGTCTCCCACTTTATAAATGTCAGCTGATGCCCAATTTGATAGATCTGTATGAGGAAGTAGAGCCTGAATAAAAGAGAAGGGGAGGGATGCAATTGTGGGAGGAGTGTCTGCTTCTGCCAATTTGTGGTAAATTGTCCACGCTTTCAATGATGCCCGCACTGTCGGGCCTAGATTTTTGGGAGTAGGGATCTTCCAAAAAGGCAAGTTTAACAACCCCTCTAAAGAGTGTGGGGCAGATTGAGATGTTTCAAGCTGGACCCAGGGCAGCTCCTGGGAAGGTTGTGTCCATCCCTTCAACATGGAAACCAAAGATGTTATATAGTACATTTTTAAATCTGGCAACGCTAGACCCCCCTTGTGGCGTTCTCTAGTCATTATGTCTCGGGCTATCCTGGGGTGTTTTTTATCCCATATATACTTGGAAAGGAGTGAATGAGCACGAGAAAAAAACTTATCTGGGATGGCTATGTGGGATGACCGCGGTGATGTACCATGTGACTGGAGCATGTGATCTGACGTCATCAAAGGTCCTTTAGCCCATAGTTCATCTTTTTAAAGAACTGAAGACCGGGAGAACTACGCGAACAAGAGGAGAAGGTGAGTTATTTTTTTTTATTTTTTAACCCTCAACTGATCACCTACTATGCATTCTGTAATCAGAATGCTATTATTTTCCCTTATAACCATGTTATAAGGGAAAATAATACAGTGTATAGACTGTCACCTAGCAACCGTGCGTGAAAATCGCACCGCATCCGCACTTGCTTGCGGATGCATGCGATTTTCACGCAACCCCATTCACTTCTATGGGGCCTGCGTTGCGTGAAAAACGCAGAATATAGAGCATGCTGCGATTTTCACGCAACGCATAAGTGATGCGTGAAAATCATCGCTCATCTGAACAGCCCCATTGAAATGAATGGGTCCAGATTCAGTGCGGGTGCAATGCGTTCACCTACCGCATTGCACCCGCGCGGAAATCTCGCCCGTGTGAACGCAGCCTTATTGAACTGGAAGAAATCCTGTATAGTGGTCTCTATTTTTGACCTATACTGGGGATCAGACAATAAAAAAGGACTGCTTCTCCATATGTATGTTTGGTGGGAGCTAGCTTTCTCTGAAATTGACAAGGTGATAGCAGCATGGTCAGACCATTTGATAGTTTCTATGGAGGAGGCTTGTGCATGGGGGAGAAGTGCTCTATCCACAAGGAACATGTCAATTCTGGAATACACATTATGAACTCCAGAATGAAATGTAAAATCTCTAGCAGAAGCGTGGTGGATACGCCAAACATCATACAGTTCCTCCTTCCAGAAAGTATCAGCCAGGGAAGGGATGGTCCTTGTTGTTTTTTTTACCAGCTTCAATACCTTGTGAAAGAAAGGTAGTTGGCCTTGGTTAGGTGCATATATAGACACTATTGTAAATGCGATATTATTCAGAGTACAAATCAAAATGACATAACGTCCCAAGGAATCTGTATAGTCAGCTATATGTGTGAATGCCACCGTATTTTTAACGGCTATCATGACCCCTCTGGATTTTGAGTGAAAGTGCGATTGGAAAATATGGGGAAACTGCGGATGCCTCAACCTAAAAGCATCCAGTTGAAGCATATGCGTCTCCTGTATTCCCAAGACATCACACTTCAACCCCTTTTGATTCTTTCCACAAATGTGCTCTACGCATAGGACTATTTAAACCATTGGCATTCAGACTAGCAAAGGTTATTACCATTGTAAATCAAAATAAACAGCATTTTCTCAATGATGGGTATTAAGTGAGATATCAGACACAGAACGTCTCCCAGCAAGGACGCCTGCGTCACCTGAACATAGGCAGCACAGTTAAGTACAGGCATTACTTGAACTATTGAGGATTGTAGCCCCCAAAGAAGTAGGAGGTAAGGCAGCGAGAACAAACCAACATAAAACATGATGAACCTGAAGAAGGCTCAATATACAGTGTGGGGTAAATGTCCCGTCTGTAACCTAGGGAACAAAAGGTTAGGTTAGGATGACAGAACTCGTACCAACGTATAGCACCGAAAGGCAAGGTATATTCGCCCTGAGAAAAAAAAAGAACTCGGCGAACTCTTGACCAGTCTTTACGGACTTTAGCAGGAACTTGGTGATGCGCCACCTCCATGCTGGACGCAGATATGTTCCAACTCTGTAGGAGCGCCAGACCTTCTTCCAGGGATTTAGCCGCGTGGAAAGTCCCGCCGTGATGGATCAATAAGTGAATAGGGAAGCCCCAGCGGTATGGTATATCTGCGCTTCTAAGGGCTGACGTAACCGGTAAAAAGGCTCTTCTTAACCGCAGTGTGGCTGCAGATAGATCTGCAAACAGGAGAATTTTGTGATATGGTGCAGGGAGGCCACCATTTTTCCTCGCAGTTGCCAGCAGTTGCTCTTTTATCCTGAAGAAATGCACCCTGGCTAAAACATCCCGAGGCACTGATTCCTCCAGGTGGCGTGGTCTCGGTACACGGTGCGCCCTATCAATCTCCAAATCCCTGTCATGGCAATCTGGTAGTACCGCTTTTAAAAGGGACCTCAAATATTCAGGAATGTCCTTAGGAGCCACCGATTCTGGAATTCCTCTCAACTTTATATTGTTGCGCCTGCTCCTGTCTTCAAGGTCGGCCATTTTGGCCTTAATGTTTTCCACTTCTGCCTCTAGCTCTGTATGAGCGTCAATAAGGGCATTATGTGAAGCTGCAAAGTCCCCAAACTTATTTTCAAGGTGGTCCGTCCGGACCCCTAGATCATCTATGTCAGAGCGCAAGGGCGCTATAATGGACTTTATATCAAGCAGCATGGATCGCCGCTGTAAAATTAGCATGTCCCTCATGGCTGTGTCAGTGAGAGCGGTGTTAGACACCGACAGTGCTAGCAGCGCTGTTTCCCCATCTTCATCTGGGGTTGCATGGGTGAGTCTAGCGGTCCCTTTTGAGGGTATATTGGTAGCCACCAAATGGGTCTGCGTTGGTGTTAAGTCCCGGTGAAAAGAGGGAGATGTGGAGGGAAGCTCCCCCAGTATGTTGCTGGATAGGGGGTTACTGCTCACCTGGCTATGCGTGCCATCCAGGTCCGGGAAGTTCACCGGTGCACTGTCAGTGATCGTGCCTTCTTCTCCCCGATCTAGCTGAGCATGGAGCGCTGAATCGGACAGAGATCTCCGTATGCCTGCGGCTGGAGGAGTCAGCGACAGGTCTGCTGTTGCCGCACGCTTGCCTGGGGAGACTGCTTCTCTGCCGGCGCCATCTTGGATTTCTCTGGAGAAGTAGAATAGCGATCAGCCACTGATAGTTGTACACGGGGGAGGTGTTATCAGTGAATAATAGCATTCTCTGTGTAAGCGTGTATACATAGATAGCTGTCAGTCAGTGATAGTTGTACACATAAGAGGTGTTATCAGTGATTGATAGCATTTTCTGTTAAGGTGTGTATACATAGATAGCTGTCAGTCAGTAAAAGTTGTACACGGAGGAGGTGATATCAGTGATTGATAGCATTCTCTGTGTAAGTGTGTACCTACATAGCTGTCAGTCACTGATAGTTGTACACAGGGGAGGTGATATCAGTGATTGATAGCATTCTCTGTCTAAGTGTGTATCCATAGATAGCTATCAGTCACTGATAGTTGTACACAGAGGAGGTGTTATAAATGATTGATAGCATTTTTATGTATAGGTGTGTACATACATAGCTGTCAGTCACTGATAGTTGTAAACAGGGGAGGTGATATTAGTGATTGATAGGATTCTGTGTGTAAGTGTGTACATACATAGTTGTCAGTCAGTGATAGTTATACATGGGGGAGGTGTTATAAGTGATCGATAGCATTCTCTGTGTAAGTTTGTATACATAGATAGCTATCGATTACTGATAACACCTTCCCCGTGTATAACTATCCCTGACTGACAACTATGTATGTACATACTTACACACAGAATGCTATCAATCACTGATATCACCACCCCTGTGTACAACAATCAGTGACTGACAGCTATGTATGTACACACCTATACATAAAAATGCTATCAATCATTGATAACACCTCCTCTGTGTACAACTATCAGTGACTGATAGCTATCTATGTATGCACACTTAGACAGAGAATGGTATCAATCACTGATATCACCTCCCCTGTGTACAACTATCACTGACTGCCAGCTATGAATGTACACACTTACACACAGAATGCTATAAATCACTGATAACACCTCCTCTGTATACGACTATCACTGACTGACAGCTATGAATGTACACACTTACACAAAGATTGCTATCAATCACTGATAACACCACCTCTGTGTACAACTATCAGTGACTGACAGCTATGTATGTACACACTTACACAGAGAATGCTATCAATCACTGATATCACCTCCTCCGTGTACAACTTTTACTGACTGACAGCTATCTATGTATACACACCTTAACAGAAAATGCTATCAATCACTGATAACACCTCTTATGTGTACAACTATCACTGACTGACAGCTATCTATGTATACACGCTTACACAGAGAATGCTATTATTCACTGATAACACCTCCCCCGTGTACAACTATCAGTGGCTGATAGCTATCTACATATACACAATTACACACATAATGCTATCAATCACTGATATCACCTCCCCTGTGTACAACTATCAGTGACTGACAGCTATCTATGCATACACACTTACACAGAGAATGCTATCAATCACTGATAACACCTCTTCTGTATACAACTATCACTGACTGACAGCTATTAATGTACACACTTACACAAAGATTGCTATCAATCACTGATATTACCTCCTCCGTGTACAACTATCAGTGACTGACAGCTATGTATGTACACACTTACAGACAGAATGCTATCATTCACTGATAACACCTCCCCGTGTACAACTATCAGTGGCCGATAGCTATCTACATATACACAATTACACACATAATGCTATCAATCACTGATATCACCTCCCCTGTGTACAACTATCAGTGACTGACAGCTATCTATGCATACACACTTACACAGAGAATGTTATCATTCACTGATAAGTGTGTATACATAGATAGCTATAAGTCACTGATAGTTTTAAACAGGGGAGGTGATATTAGTGATTGATAGGATTCTGTGTGTAAGTGTGTACATACATAGTTGTCAGTCAGTGATAGTTATACATGGGGGAGGTGTTATAAGTGATCGATAGCTTTCTCTGTGTAAGTTTGTATACATAGATAGCTATCGATCACTGATAACACTTTCCCCATGTATAACTATCACTGACTGACAACCATGTATGTACACACTTACACACAGAATGCTATCAATCACTGATAACACCTCCTCTGTGTAAGTGTGTACATTCCTAGCTGTCAGTCAGTGATACTTGCACACAGAAGAGGTGTTATCAGTGATTGATAGCATTCTCTTTCTAAGTGTGTATACATAGATAGCTATCAATCACTGATAACACCTCCTCTGTTTACAACTTTTACTGACTGACAGCTATCTATGTATACACACCTTAACAGAAAATGCTATCAATCACTGATGACACCTCTTATGTGTACAACTATCACTGACTGACAGCTATCTATGTATACACACTTACACAGAGAATGCTATCTATCACTGACTGACAACCATGTATGTACACACTTACACACAGAATGCTATCAATCACTGATAACACCTCCTCTGTGTACAACTATCAGTGACTGATAGCATTCTCTGTCTAAGTGTGTATACATAGATAGCTATCAGTCACTGATAGTTGTACACAGAGGAGGTGTTATCAGTGATTGATAGCATTCTGTGTGTAAGTGTGTACATTCCTAGCTGTCAGTCAGTGATACTTGCACACAGAAGAGGTGTTATCAGTGATTGATAGCATTCTCTTTCTAAGTGTGTATACATAGATAGCTATCAATCACTGATAACACCTCCACTGTTTACAACTTTTACTGACTGACAGCTATCTATGTATACACACCTTAACAGAAAATGCTATCAATCACTGATGACACCTCTTATGTGTACAACTATCACTGACTGACAGCTATCTATGTATACACACTTACACAGAGAATGCTATCAATCACTGATATCACCTCCTCCGTGTACAACTTTTACTGACTGACAGCTATCTATGTATACACACCTTAACAGAAAATGCTATCAATCACTGATGACACCTCTTATGTGTACAACTATCACTGACTGACAGCTATCTATGTATACACACTTACACAGAGAATGCTATCAATCACTGATAACACCTCCTCTGTGTACAACTATCAGTGACTTACAGCTGTATATGTACACACTTACACACAGAATGCTATCAATCACTGATATCACCTCCCCTGTGTACAACTATCAGTGACTTACAGCTGTATATGTACACACTTACACACAGAATGCTATCAATCACTGATATCACCTCCCCTGTGTACAACTATCAGTGACTGACAGCTATCTATGCATACACACTTACACAGAAAATGCTATTAATCACTGATAACACCTCTGATTACAATTTTTACTGACTGACCGCTATCTATGTATACACACTTACACAGAGAATGCTATCGATCACTGATAACACCTTCTATGTGTACAACTATCACGGACTGACAACTATGTATGTACACACTTACACACAGAATGCTTTCAATCACTGATAACACCTCCTCTGTGTACAACTATCAGTGACTGATAGCTATCTATGTATACAAACTTACACACAGAATTATATTGATCACTGATAACACCTCCCCTGTGTATAACTATCACTGACTGACAACTATGTATGTATACACACTTACCCACAGAATGCTATCAATCGCTGATAACACCTCTTCTGTGTACAACTATCACTGACTGACAGCTATCTATGTATACACACTTGCACAGAGAATGCTATCAATCACTGATAACACCTTCTCTGTGTACAACTATCAGTGACTGACAACTATGTATGTACACACTTACAGACAGAATGCTATCAATTGCTGATAACACCTCTTCTGTGTACAACTATCAGTGGCTGATAGCTATCTACGTATACACACTTACACAGAGAATGCTATCAATCACTGATATCACCTCTCCTGTGATCAATGAGGATAGAAACAGTAGAGATTTACATGAACAAATGACAAGTTCATTGAATTTTTCACCACAACTTTCCCCTTGCTCTAAAACATACTGTCTGCAGATTGCACTGCATTTTTTGGTGACAAGTACTCTTTAAAGGGGTTATTCGAGATAGGGCATCAGTATCTGATCGGTAGGCCTGCTTTTCCTAGGCGGAGTGACAACATGTTCATGTGTCATGTGACCTAGGCGAGTCTGAGCCCTATTCAAGTGAATGGGGCTGAGCGCTCTACCAAACACATCCGCTATATAATGTTCAGAGCTGTGCTTGGTGAGCAGGGAGAAGGCTGCGGCACTCACAGGAGTGCGGGTGCATTCTCAAAACAGCTGATCGCTGGGGGTCCCTGGTGTCGGACCCCCACAGATCAGATACTGATGACCTATCCAAAGGATAGGTCATCAGTGAAAAAAATCTCAGAATACCCTTTTAAAGAGCATCCGTCACCATGATAAACCCTAATAAACCAGGCATACTGATTGGAGCACTGAGAGGTGGGTCTAGTGCCTCGGAGCACTGCTTCAACTCCTCCTGTCTATCCTGATGCCACCTGTATATAGTCAGTGTGTTCTGCCGCTAGTGTGAAAATAGCCTTACATGGTGACATGATAATGAGATTGTAGCACAATGCACACCTCAGGCGACCCTACTGCGCTCTCATTATTATGTCATCAGCATAATAATGACAATGCAGCATATTGTAATGAGGGCTCCAAGCATGGCAGCCCTGCTGCTATCTTATCTTGCTGCTCAACCAGGGCACCACCAGTACCGCCTGTTGTCAGGTCCTTTGACACCTGAAGGCTGGATAGAGTCATAACAGACTTACTTACTAGTCCGCCCTCCAGGTGCTTCTCTCAATGCCATCATCAGCATGCCTCTGACGCTGTGCCCCATACCTCCCCCTGCCCCAGGACATAGGCTTCAGGCAAGAAGCGGCCTGCGGCCTGCATCACAGACAGTGGTGGGGAACGGGACTACGACAGGGAACGGTCAGTGGGAATGGACATTACTGGGGCAGTGGAGATGGACGTTGTTGGGGGCACTGGGAGGTTGTTATTATTACCAGAGACACAATTAGGGACATAAGTATTTCTGGGGGAACTGTGGACGCCTTATTATTATTGGAGGCATAATAGGGGGCATTATTATGACCAAGGATATTGTGGAGGGTATTATTACCAAGGACACTAAAAGGGCAATTATTATTACAAGGGGCACTATATGTGGTATTATTGCTTGAGGAACTATTGGGAGCATTATTATTAATGGGGCACAATAGGGAGCATTATTATTATATGGGGAACTATTAGGACATTATTATTACGGAGTGCACTATAGAGGGCATTATTAATACTGGCAGAAGCACAGGTCGGGGTGCCAGGGTCAGGAAGATGATGGCAAATGGAGGATTGTGAGATGTTTGTGTGGTAAACTCTGCACTGGATGTACAGTAAGAGATATGTAGTGCTGAATTCTCCTGTATGTATGGTAGCTGATGGTGGCTCTGTGCTGCTGCCTGCATCCTAAGTCCTCACCCCCATCCTCCATATTTTAATTGGAGACAAATGAAGGAGAAGGAAGACATAACATGGCAGCTGGCACTTGCCACCACAGAGGGGCAGCTTATTGTGTAAATGGGGCACTACATCTGCTGCAGACCAAATACTAATGTGCAGCACAATATATCATCTCTGCAGAAGGTCTGCTGTTACAGTACATTGTGCTGCACTGTGGTATTTGTTTCTGCTGGGGCGGTATAATCTACTGCAGTGTGGTATATAGTGCTGCTGGGACAGTATATTGCGCTGCAGTATTTGGTTCTGCTGATGCAGTATTTTGTGCTGCACTGTGGTATTTGGTTCTCCTAGGGGAAGTATATTGGCTGCATCTTCTGTAAATCTGGGTCTGCCTACAACATAGGACCACATTTCGTTTTTTTTCCAGGGCCTCTTTAAATTGTAGTCTATGTAGCTTGTGTATAGGGTAAGTGTATTATATATAGTGTGTATATAGGGTAAGTGAGTGCTGTGTAATTGTAGTCTATTCTGTGTGTAAGTGTAGTCTCTATAGTGTGTGTAGAGTCATTTCAGTCTGTCATCCTCAGCTGTGCTGCTAACCTGCTTTCCCTCCGCCTACTATTAACCCCACCCCCAGACCAAGTTGCGCTGCTGCTCCTGTGGCGAAATAGTTTTTTCTGTGTAAGCAGGTAAATAGGGGAGTGGCCAGTCGGCCAAATGGCCGAGCCAGGTCTGGTACGGCAGCGAGGGGCTAGTCTATTACTTGGTCAATTCTATTACAGTGTGAATGAAATGTTTGGTTATTATAGTAGTGGAACAGTCTGGGAATCTACCCGAAGGCCCGATGTTTGAGGTGCCAGGCTGTTCGCTACTAAAGTCTTATGCAAGCGAGCGCCTGGACACAGGTAAGTATTAGCTTTTCAGATTTTTTTATGTGTATGTGTGCCAACTTTGGGGGACATTACTGGGGAGCCCAGGAGGACTTATTACTGAAGGGACAGTGGGGGCAAATTACTACGTAGGGGCAAACTACTACATGGGGGGTAGTGTGTGGGCAAATTACTATATGGGGGCTGCATGGGGGTAAATTACTATGGGGGGATTACTATGTGGGGGCAGTGCGGGGGAAATTACTGTGTGGGGGCAAATTATTATATGGGGCAGTGTGGGAGACATTGTTATTGGGGAGACACTGTAGGGACATTTCTATTACAGGGATATATTAGGGAACATTATTTTTGGGGACACTATACATTCATTATTACCTGGATCACAATATAGGGTGTTAATATGATTAATGGGGGCACTCTAGGGGGCATTATAATTGCTGTAGACACTATAGGGACATTTGGGGTCATTTTTCAAAGTAACTGGCATAGTTGGCCATAGCAACCAATCAGATTCCACCTTTCATTTTTGACAGCTCCTTTGGAAAACGAAAGGTGGAATCTGATTGTTTGCTATGGGCAACTAAGCCAGTTCTACTTTACACCAGTTTGATAAATGACCCCACTTATATCTACTGGGTTCATTATTGTTACAGCAGTATAGTACCTGGGGCATTGGGGAACACAACGGGCAAAGTATTGGGAGTGGCAGCAGGATCACATTGTCGGGAGACCAGGATGGGGAGGTTGATGCAAAGATTGAGAAATCTAACATGTCTTTGTAACAAACTCTGTAGAGATGAGATGCGGCTGAAAGAATTATTCATGGTGATCTGGGTCAAACGGAGGAGAAGAGGAAAGAGAAGGTCTACGTGACAGGAGATGTCACTGTATGTAAGAGGTATATGGTGCTGTATTCTCCTATATATAGTGCTGGCTTACTACTGTGATCTGCGTCTCATCTTCTGCTCCAAGTCTTTTTTATTATAATTATATGTATTTTAAATTTGGTAACTAAAAATGTAATCTGGCTCCTACATTTTTCAGTTTAGGAGCCAATGGCTCCCAGGTATTTTTTATTTTTTAGTCTGGAGGACTGTGTGCTGCTGTGTCCTAGCCGTAAGAGGAGGAGGTTGGAGAACAGCGCGGCAAGAATGACGAGGACGCGCCAGCTTTCAGCAGCGCAGACTGCAGGTACCATGTAGTGTTACATAGGACTGCAGGTACCATCTACTACATTATCTGTACACAAAAAGTTATCATTTTTATCTGGGGTGTTACATAGGACTGTAGGTGGCATCTAGTACATTATTTGTACTCAGAGTCTCTGAGTACAGATAATGTAGTAGATTGTCCCTGCAGTCCAATGTAACACTCCACATAACACAGTGATAACTTTTTGGGTACAGATAATGTAAAAGATGTTCCCTGCTGACCTATGTAACACCCCACATAACACAATAATTTACTGTGTTATGTGGGGTGTTACATAGGACTGCAGGTAACATCTACTACATTATATTTTTTCAGAGAGTTTTTGCTGTGTTACATAGAGACTCTGAGTACAAAAAATGTAGTAGATGTCACCTACAGTCCTATGTAACACTCCAGATAACAGTGATAACTTCCTGTGTGCACATAATGTAGTAGATAATGTACCTGCAGTCATATGTAACACTACAGATAACATAAGGTAAACGGTTCTCTGGGATTTACGTATTGATGGCCTATTCTCAGGATAGGTCATCAATATGAAATCGGTGGGAGTCCCGACTCCTGCAGTACAATGTCTCCTTGTTGCTCCCATATATTATAATTTCTCCTTGTAGCCTTTATAGGGCAGCACGGCTGGGACAGAGGTCCCTGGGGTGCCTGAGGACCAGACAGGACAGTGGAAGTCTCCATTATCCAGTACAGGATATATAAATACTGTTTTAATCACATAATTTTTAAGAGTTTTCTCCTTTTTTCCTCCATACAGTATAATGTCCTTGTTTCCTCCATGCAGTATAATGTCTCCTTGTTTCCTCCATGCAGTATAATGTCTACTTGTTTCCTCTATGCAGTATAAAGTCTCCCTGTTTCCTCCATATAGTATAATGTCCTTGTTTCCTCTATGCAGTATAATGTCTCCTTGTTTCCTCCATGCAGTATAATGTCTCCTTGTTTCCTCCATGCAGTATAATGTCTACTTGTTTCCTCTATGCAGTATAAAGTCTCCCTGTTTCCTCCATATAGTATAATGTCCTTGTTTCCTCTATGCAGTATAATGTCTCCTTGTTTCCTCCATGCAGTATAATGTCTCCTTGTTTCCTTCATGCAATATAATGTCTCCTTTTTTCCTCCATGCAATATAATGTCTCCTTTTTTCCTCCATGCAGTATAATGTCTCCTTGTTTCCTCCATGCAGTATAATGTCTCCTTGTTTCCTCCATGCAGTATAATGTCTCCTTGTTGCCCCCATACAGTATAATGTCTCAATGCTGTCCCCATACAGTACAATGTCTCCTTGTTGCTTCCATATATTATAATTTCTCCTTGTAGCCTTTACAGGACAGCACGGCTGGGCCAGAGGTCCCTGGGGTGCCTGAGGACCAGACAGGACAGTGGAAGTCTCCATTATCCGGTACAGGATATGTAAATACTGTTTAATCACATCATTTTTATGAGTTTTCTCCTTTTTTTTCTATCACATCAATTATCTTCACATATATTTACATATACACATATATCTTTATAATAAAAAAAAAGACACAACAAATTACTTCATACATTTTCCCATCCCACCCCATCCTATCCCAATCTCCTCAGGGACATTTGATCAAAGAACCATTAATACTGTGTATCATGTGTTTCCTAAAAAAAAAAAAAAAAATGCCAACCCACTACCTATCTATATCCCTGCATACCCATTGATCCTTCACCCCCAACCCCTAAATATACTCAAACTTATGCCTCATTCACACGTCAGCGTTTTGGTCAGTGTTTTCCATCAGTGATTGTGAGCCCAAACCAGGTGCGACTCGAAACACAGAACAGCTGCAGATCTTTCCCTTATACCTTATGTCTGTGGAGGCTCCAATCCTGGTTTTGGCTCACAATCACTGATGGAAAGCACTGATCAAAACACTGATGTATTGAATAAGGCTTTATTCACATTAGCCCTCTTTAAATATACACCATTCTCTAATCTAATACTAACAATGATTCTACCAATGTATTCCGCTAATGTAGAAAGAACGAGTGAAACGTTTTCAAGAAATCTACAGTAAGTCCAGTTGCCTTGATTTATTCCTTACAGATATACCATGACCTGGATAAATGAGAACCTTCACAGACACTCCGCTAATGTAGGTTAAGTAGATTTGATCCAGTAGCGGGCAATTCATTTCCTTGCCTGATAAAGCATTCTTTGTGTTTCACAATATGCTCGATCACCCGTCTCTATATCATCAATAATTCCCAACAAACATGATTTAGGAGTTAACGGTACAGAGAATTGTGACAGAAGATTATTGATGGAGTCCCAAAGTGGTTTGATTTTAATAAATTCCCACCAAAAATGGAGCATGTCCGCATCTGGAGAGGAACATCTCCAACAGAGTCAGAGGTCGAATATATTTTAGAGAGTCTGTGCTGTGTAAAATACCATTTGTAGAATACAGTATTTTTCTAGAGTTTTCTAAATAATAAATACAATAGGAGTGAGTAGGAAAAGGAAAATTAGTGAAGCCAGAAATGGTTATGTCCAAATCTTTTTCCTATTTTTGAAGTAGAGGATTAAAAGTTTTGAGTCTAAATGCTCACTCACTGATGAGTAGCTTAAAGATAAAGCTTTGATTTGTGGAGACTTGTTATTTAGTAGGCATAGTAGTTTAGGACAATAGTCAGTTGGTAATCTTAATCCAGACAGGATATGTTGAATTTGCAAGTATTTGAAAAATTCTTTACCATGAATATTGTATTTAGGGACTAGGGTGTTAAAGGAAATCAAGCTGTCATTTTTGCAAAGATCTCCTATCGTCCTAATTCCCATATTTACCCATGACTTGTTCTGCAGATTGGGGACACAATACGCTAAAATTGTCAGTGGAATCAATGGCCATGATGGTGTAATATACCCCAGTTTTGATGTTATTAGTTTCCAAAGATCAAGAGCTGCATTAATAGTAGGGGGAAGGGTGAAATGGGGGTGGGGTGATGCATAGAAAACAAAAAAGAGACCATAGGTGTCCAATTGGTAAATGGAAAACAGTGTCCCTAATACAGCCACAAAGGACACCTGTAGCTATAACTCGGTACCAGCTCCCGAGTGAAACAAGCAAAAAAACAAGAGAACGGAGCTCATAGTACCAATAATAAAAATATATTTTATTGTAACATGATTTAAAAGTATATGTATAAAGCAATCAGTAATATGCCGTTAAAAAGTGAAAAAGAAGCAGAAAAAGAGCGCCACCCTGGGATAGCACACGTATCAAATCTAGAAAATGGTGATCAATGGAATGGAGTATATGCAGTACAATGACCAACCAATGGCCAAAAAATACGACCTGAATGTTTGGTGAGTCGGCAGTCAAAAGTAAACCTACATAGGCAAAAAACTACAGCCGGATTTGCATTGCAAGTGCAGCATAAATGAAATGGGAAGCAAACCGCCGTAGAAAATGGGTATAAAGTGTCCAGAATCAGATGCCATGTAGGTAAAAAAGAGACAGAGACTCACCGAAAAAGACCATGTGCTATAACCCCCAGGATGGAGCTATCCCAACGCGCGTTTCGGCGTGCCTTCGTCCGTGGGAAACGCCATCACTGTGAATCATCTATTTACAGGCTCTCTCCACCAATCAAAATGTTAATTACCCATACTTGTCCTCAGCTGTGCATGTATGATGGCGCGCGAGGCTCCAGTCAAACCGTTAGATCAACTTCCAAATTTGCTTTACATTTTTCTTTTTATAATGTCTCCTTGCTGTCCCCATACAATACAATATCTCCTTGTTGCTTCCATGTATTATAATTTCTCCTTGTAGCCTTTATAGGACAGCACGGCTGGGCCAGAGGTCCCTGGATGGTGTTCAGACATGCATCACAGTGCCTATTTCTTTGGCCATATACATAGTATATAAAAATATATTTTTTTAAAAAGTTTGGAAGTTGATCTAATGGAAATAACACAGAGACTTACCACGTGTGATCAGAGATTAGAGTTTTTTTCAGTTGTGTCAATTGGAGAGGAGAGGAACGCCCCAGAAGAAGCAGACAGCGAAACCCGGGTCGGGCAAATTGATTTTATATGTGATTTGAACAAGTGTCGATCTTGTAAGTAAAATAAAATATGTAGTGTATCAATAACCCGTGGGTATTGCACTATGTCGTGTTCCTTTTAAAGGATAAAAAATTGCTGGTGGATATTGAGACCGAGGAGCTGGAATTGTTTTGAATTGAGATAAAATCGTCTTGTAGAAGTGTTTCTGTGTGTGAACTGTTCCTTACTGATGAAGTTCAAGCGCGGACCCTGAATTGCAGTTTATTTTGGTTAAAAAAGGAGAAGAGACCTACTCCTGTTGTTTGGGACTGCTGCTGATTGTGCCGCTTGGAAGACCACACAAATCATCTTTTGTTTTCTTTCGTACTTCATCTGGTAAATTCTAGGTACATTACGGAATAGGTAAGTGATTTGGAGCATTAGAAACATTTTGATTGATGCTATTCTACTCATCCATGATATTTCATGTTTCCCTTTATCTGCAGCAGGTCGGACTTTATATTTATATTTTACAGCTGAAAAATTTGTAACCTACAGGTCTGCAGTGGTGGGGGTCAGTTGAATACCCAAATACGTTATGTTAGTGGAGTCCCATTTGAAAGGATATTACGATTTAAAAAGATCTAGGATTGGATTGCGGAGGCCTGAGTTTAAGGTTTAACATTTAGGAATGTTTAATTTATATCCTAATCCTAATCCTATTTTGTGGTCAGTGTTTCCTACTTTGATACCAGATGTTTCTGTTTTATATAGTTGTTCCATGCATAGGATTCTTAACTTTTTATTATGTACGGAGATTTTGAGTAAGTTATAAAAGCCTTGTGTGCACACTAGATAATCAGAGATACTCCTGGGCTGCAATTGAAAGAAAAATATTCTTGAAGAACTTCTCTGATATTGTTCTTTCAATAAAGGTTGTGATATTAGGTAATTGTTAACTCTCCAAGGGATATAAGGGTTCTGGTTAAAATCTTCTGATATGGTGCAGGACAATGGAGCACGATCAGACCACGTTTGCTGATTGAACCTTTTGCAGAAGCCACTTATCCACTAATAATAAATCAACTCTGGAATATAATCTGTATGGGTGTGAATAAAAAGTATAGTCGTGTTCCGTAGTGTGGAGGACCCTCCATATATCATATAGGTCTTCTGATAGGCGATGGTGAGAGTTGCAATTTTGGTGAGGGAGGGAGGTTGAAATCTCCACCAATGATAATCACTTTCTTAATATTAGAGATGGTAGTATATTTTTAATAAAGGGAAGTTGATGAGAGTTTGGAGTGTAGAGTGATACAATAGTATAAAGTTTGTTATTAATAGTTGGAATATTCTGTTCTCTCAAAGTTTCTGGAAGCATTCCAGCAGGTCCATAGTGATATTTATCGCTTCTAGAAGCACTTCTTTGATATGGTAGAAATGCAATCTCGCAATAGTGTCCCTAGGGGCAGTGTGGGGAGCAGGCTTAGGTTCAGGAATGTGGTGCGTCCTGTCAATTAGTAAGTCTTTGTTCTGCAGTTGGTATCAAGGCAGCAAAGAAATCCCACATCCACATTTTCCGGTATGCCAATGAAGATAATTTCGCCTTGAGCGATCCTCTAAGTCCGCAAGTTTCAGTTTGAGAGCCGTTATATAATCCTCCGCATCATTATGGGCGTCTACAAGCTGGCTGTGAGCACTGGTGAATTCTTCCATTTTATCCTCTATATCTGAGGTTCTCTCCCAATTTGTGTGATTTCCTTTTGCAGAGCTGTAAATGCTGTGCTGATGTCCTGGTGTATGGATTGCTTCAGATCAGTTAGTAGTGATCTCCGTGTAACTTCTGGTATTGGCATAGCTGGTGAGCTTAAAGTAGAGGCACATGGTACCTGTAGGTTACAAGCTGTAGCTGTATTGTCAGCATTCACTTATGCAGATGGCTCTCATAGGAGGGAGATGTGATATAGGGTTGGCCGATATCAAAAATATTCCCGCGATAATGATATTAAGAAATTTATCGCGATAACGATATATATCGTGATAAATGCCGTACCTATTTAGAAGAAATAACACTTGGGACCACAAGGAGACATTATACCCTATGGGCGGTGGGCCACAATGAGACATTATACTGGGGTTACAACTTATAGCCCCCATACAGAATGTCTCCTTGTTGCCCCATACAGTATACAGTAATGTCTCCTTGTTGCCCCCATTGTATGGGGGCAACAAGGAGACATTATAATGTATGGGGCTTATACAGTAAAATCTCTCTGTGATGAGCCTATACATTATAATTAGTCTTCTTGTGGCCCCACTGTCCCACACCATGTAATGAGGCCTGGACACAGGGATTTATAAATGAATGGGTCTGAATTCGATCAGATGCGGACCGGAAATACAGTTGTGTGCATGAGGCCTTAAAGACATATCTGGGAGGACCTTAAATATAGCGCTGTTAAATATACAGGTTAACACAACGCCACCTACCGCTTACATCCAATGATGTCTCCTCTTATACAGACGTTCTCTTTCCTGATATTCTCTATTCAGACCATACCGCCATGATGATTTCTTCCAGCCACATCTCGTCTCTGCAGAGGTTGACACATAGATATCTTAGATTCCTCACTTTTCCATCATCCTCCCCCTCTTGGTGCTCCATCCTGCTGCTACCCTCTATAGTGCAGAGATATAGTGCCACACAGATAATCCCCTCCCCACCAATAGCTGAGACTGCTTTCAATAGTAATAGTGCCCCCTACAGTACCCCCACTAGCAACCCCAATAATAGTAATGCCCTCCATATTGTGCCCAATGATAATGCCCCCACAATATTAATAATGCCCCCATTCATATAATGCTCTCCACCTCTAGAATAATGCCCACACATATAATGCTCCCCCTGCAGAATAATAGCCCCACATATAATGCTTCCCCTACAGAATAATAGCCCCACATATAATGCTTCCCCTACAGAATAATAGCCCCACATATAATGCTTCCCCTACAGAATAATAGCCCCACATATAATGCTTCCCCTACAGAATAATGGCCCCACATACAATGCTCCCTCCCCTGCAGAATAATGGCCCCACATACAATGATCCCCCACTACAGAATAATAGCCTCACATACAATACTCCCTCCCTGTAGATAGGCGATAGATCATTATGGTAGGACAACCCTTTAAAATATACTGTAGATTATGTGCAATCTGAGGAGGTTAAGATTTGATAAATTCCATGCCAGACATTTATGGATAAAGGGGTTGTCAGTTCAGTAAATGGCATTTATCATGTAGAGAAAGTTAATACAAGGCACTTACTAATATATTGTTAGTGTCCATATTGCCTCCTTTCCATCACATTATACACAGCACGTATCCATGGTTACGACCACCCTGCAATCCAGCAGCAGTGGCCATACTTACACACTATAGGGAAAGGCTGGAAGTGTGCATAGGCCAACACCTACACCTATAGTGTGCAAGCACAGCCAGGGCCGGCCTTTGTGTGTGGACACTATGGGGTGTGCGAGCCAGTGCCATATTATCCATCCCCTGCCCCCTCAATTAGACCCTGCCCCCCTTAATCATGCCCTGTCACCTTTACCCAGTCCCCTGCCCCCCTTAATCATACCCAGTGTCAACCAAAGCCAGTCCCCTGCCCCTTAATCATACCCAGTGTCACCCTTATCCAGTCCCCTGCCCCCTTAATCATACCCAGTGTCTGTCACCCTTAATTTAAGGAGGGGCAGGGTCTAATTCAGGGGTCAGGGGACTGGGTAAGGGTGACACTGGGTATGATTAAGAAGGGCAGGGGACTGGGTAAAGGTGACAGGGTATGATTAAGGGGGGCAGGGGACTGACACTGGGTATGATTAAGGGGGGCAGGGGACTGGGCAAAGGTGACAGGGTATGATTAAGGGGAGCAGGAGACTGGCTATGGGTGACACTGGGTATGATTGTACTTGTTTGCACTTGCACTTAAATTATCTGTAATAAAAAAAAATTGTCACAAAGATTGTTTTCCTCTTTGTGTATGTTTAGGTGAACGGGGGGGTGGGGTTTGCGCCACAAGATTAGCTCGCACAGGGCGCGTGAACACATAAGGCCAGCCACCACTGCTGGATTGCAGAGTGGTCAAAACCATGGATACGAGCAGTGTTTAACCCCTTAAGGACTTAGGGCGTACCGGTACGCCATATTTCCCGAGTCCTTAAGGACTCAGGGCGTACCGGTACGTCCTAAGTTTAAATCGTGATTCCCGCCCGGCGGGAGTTAATCGCAACAGTATGTCCGCTGAAATCATTCAGCGGGCATCCTGTCACAACGCCGGAGAAGGTCCAGTGACCCCTCCGTGTCGGCGATCGCCCAAATTCAGACCTGTGGTTTGTGGCTTTTACCTATTGCGTTGGCGGCGTGTGGCGGTGCCATCGGGTCCCCATGCGGCTGTAGTGTGGACCCGATGGCATGGAAGGCAGCTCGATGTCTAAGGAAGGCATCGCGCTGCCTTCCGCTGAAGAGCCTGTGAGATCCAGCCCCCTGGATCTCATACGCCGGAAGCTGTATTACTCATACAGCCAATGCATTCCAATACAGAAGTATTGGAATGCATTGTAAAAGGGATTAGACCCCCAAAAGTTGAAGTCCCAAAGTGGGACAAAAAATAAAGTAAAAAAAAGTTGAAAAAATAAAGTTTTCCCCCCCCAAAAATTAAAAGTTTCAAGTAAAAATAAACAAAAACGTCATTTTCCCCAAATAAAGTAAAAAAAAAATTGGTAAAAAATAGGGGGGGGGGGAAAAAGTATACATATTAGGTATCGCCGCGTCCGTATCGACCGGATCTATAAACATATCACATGACCTAACCCCTCAGATGAACACCGTAAAAAATAAAAAATAAACCATGTGTTAAATAAACCATTTTTTGGTCACCTTACATCACAAAAAGTACAACAGCAAGCGATCAAAAAGGTGTTTGCCCACCATAATAGTACCAATCTAACCGTCACCTCATCCCGCAAAAAATGAGCCCCTACCTGAGACAATCGCCCAAAAAATAAAAAAACTATGGCTCAGAATATGAAGACACTAAAACATCATTTTTTTTGTTTCAAAAATGATATTATTGTGTAAAACTTACATAAATAAAAAAAAAGTATACATATTAGGTATCGCCGCGTCCGTATCGACCGGCTCTATAAAAATATCACATGACCTAACCCCTCAGATAAACACCATAAAAAATAAAAACTGTGCTAAATAAACCATTTTTTGTCACCTTACATCACAAAAAGTGTAATAGCAAGCGATCAAAAAGTCATATGCACCCCAAAATAGTGGCAATAAAACCGTCATCTCATCCCGCAAAAATCATACCCTACCCAAAGTAATCGCCCAAAAACTGAAAAAATTATGGCTCTCAGACTATGGAAACACTAAAACATGATTTTTTTTGCTTCAAAAATGAAATCATTGTGTAAAACTTACATAAATAAATAAAAAAAAGTATACATATTAGGTATCGCAGCGTCCGTAATAACTTTCTCTAGAAAAATATCACATGACCTAACCCTTCAGATGAATACCGTAAAAAAATAAAAATAAAAACGGTGTAAAAAAAAGCAATTTTTTGTCACTTTACATCACAAAAAGTGTAATAGCAAGCGATCAAAAAGTCACACGCTCGCCGCATCCGTGACAACCTGGTCTATAAAAATATCACATGATCTAACCTGTCAGATGAATGTTGTAAATAACAAAAAATAAAAACGGTGCCAAAACAGCTATTTCTTGTTACCTTGCCTCACAAAAAGTGTAATATAGAGCAACCAAAAATCATATGTACCCTAAACTTGTACCAACAAAACTGCCACCCTATCCCGTAGTTTCTAAAATGGGGTCACTTTTTTGGAGTTTCTACTCTAGATCATCAGGGGGGGCTTCAAATGGGACATGGTGTCAAAAAAAACAGTCCAGCAAAATCTGCCTTCCAAAAACCGTATGGCATTCCTTTCCTTCTGCGCCCTGCCGTGTGCCCGTACAGCGGTTTACGACCACATATGGGGTGTTTCTGTAAACTACAGAATCAGGGCCATGAATATTGAGTTTGGCTTGGCTGTTAACCCTTGTTTTGTAACTGGAAAAAAATTATTAAAATGGAAAATCTGCCATTAAAGTGAAATTTTGAAATTGTATCTCTATTTTCCATTAATTCTTGTGGAAGACCTAAACGGTTAACAACGTTTGTAAAATCAGTTTTGAATACCTTGAGGGGTGTAGTTTCTTAGATGGGGTCACTTTTATAGAGTTTCTACTCTAGGGGTGCATCAGGGGGGCTTCAAATGGGACATGGTGTCAAAAAAAACAGTCCAGCAAAACCTGCCTTCCAAAAACCGTATGGCATTCCTTTCCTTCTGCGCCCTGCCGTGTGCCCGTACAGCGGTTTACGACCACATATGGGGTGTTTCTGTAAACTACAGAATCAGGGCCATAAATATTGAGTTTGGTTTGGCTGTTAACCCTTGCTTTGTAACTGGGAAAAAATTATTAAAATGGAAAATCTGCCAAAAAAGTGAAATTTTGAAATTGTATCTCTATTTTCCATTAATTCTTGTGGAACACCTAAAGGGTTAACGACATTTGTAAAATCAGTTTTGAATACCTTAAGGGGTGTAGTTTCATTTTTGGGTGGTTTCTATTATGTAAGCCTCGCAAAGTGACTTCAGACCTGAACTGGTCCCTAAAAATTGGGTTTTTGAACATTTCTGAAAAATTTCAAGATTTGCTTCTAAACTTCTAAGCCTTGTAACATTCCCAAAAAATAAAATATCATTCCCAAAATGATCCAAACATGAAGTAGACATATGGGGAATGTAAAGTAATAACTATTTTTGGAGGTATTACTATGTATTATAAAAGTAGAGAAATTGAAACTTGGAAATTTGCAATTTTTTACTTCATTTTTGGTAAATTTGGTATTTTTTTATAAATAAAAATGAATTTTTTTTACTTCATTTTACCAGTATCGTGAAGTACAATATGTGACGAAAAAACAATCTCAGAATGGCCTGGATAAGTCCAAAGCGTTTTAAAGTTATCAGCACTTAAATTGACACTGGTCAGATGTGATGGAAAAGAGTCAATATGGAGAATCAAAATACATTAGTTAAGTTCCTTGTATTAACTTTCTCTACATAATAAATGCCATTTGTTGAAGTGAGGCAGCCCCTTTAAGTTTGCTACACTTAATAGGGTTAGGCAAAAAATGTCTTGGCAAATGCATTGCATGTTTCCAATGTGTGATAGGAACTGCAATTGTCTTTTTTCAGACTGACTTAACAGGATATCCATATATGTGTAAGGCTACTTTCACACTTGCGGTAGCATGGCTTGGCAGGCTATTCCAATGGGGGAACAGCCTGCCAGATCCATGCTTACACTAGCCCACCGTGCGGCCGGAGGTTCGCTCCGGCCCCATTCACTATAATGGGGGCGGGCCAGAGGTCTGGCCGCAGCATGGCAAACATGCTGAGAGTCGGCCAGACAAAAACTACAGCGGACTCTCGGTGGGCTAACATTTGCACGGATGTGGCAGGCTGATCCCCCGCCAGAACATCCTGCCGGACCCTGCTACTGCAAGTGTGAAAGTAGCCTAAATTCTGCCACATGTATGTTTGTGCATTTTGCTTTGAGTGTCTACCATCATACTTCATCTTTAATATTTCTGTTATCGCTGTAGGGGCTCATGAACACGACCGTTGGATGTATTGCAGTCCGCAAATTGCGGATCTGCAAAACATGGATACTGGGTGTGTGCATTCCACATTATGCGGAACAGAACAGCCGGCCTCTAATAAAACAGTCTTATCCTTGTCTGTAATGCTGACAATAATAGGACATGTTCTATTATTTTGAGAAACGGCAATGCGGACATACAGACACGGAATGCACATGAAGTCATTTCCTTTTTTTGTGGCCCCATTAAAGTGAATGGTTTCACATACAGGCCACCAAAAAAATTTAAAAAATAAAACTGACACGGAAAAAAAATATGTTTGTGTGCAGGAGCCCTAAGGTGGGCCCCCAGAATCAGTTACACTGCTGGGCCCTAGGTACCCCAGTCCAACACTAATCCACACTATAGGGAGAGAGCAGGGGACAATTGAGCAGTGTAAAGCCTGACTAATAGAAGCTATTCTATTACACCTTGCTGCACTAATTGGGGTTAAAAAGTGATCTAATACTACAGATTGTAGGCTGTTTGCATTCTTTGATACATCAGTAGTTCCAATAATCCTTGATTCTGTTATTGGGGTGAAACTGCGGATTGATAATACAGAATTTTGGGGGTTCACGTTCTTTAATATATCATTTAATCCGTTAACCCTTGATTGTCTCAATTGGGGTGAAATTGCAGCTGGATACTACAAATTTTAGGGTCTTCGCGTTCTTTTATATATAGTTCAATCCGTTAATCCTTGATTCTCTAATTGGGGTGAAATTGCGGCTTGACACTACAGATATTAGGGCACTCACGTTTTATTATACATTAGTGTATCCGTGAATCCCTAATTGTATAATTGGGGTGAAATTGAAGTCTTATACTGCACATTTTTGGGTGCTCAAGTTGTATTATACATAAATATATCCGTTAATCCATAATTGTGGAATTGGTGTAAAATTGCGGCCTGATACTACAGGTTTTGGGGTGTTAATTTTTTATATATATAAGTACATCCATTCATCCTTGATTCTGGGGTGAAATTGCAGCCTGATACTACACATTTTTGGGTGCTCACATTCTCATGTATAAGTACATCCATTCATTCCTTGTTTTGGGGGTGAAATTGCGTCCGGACACTACTACTCTTTTACCCTTACAGTTACTGTTACAGTACAGACAGGTGACAGGCCCTTCTAAGGGAATGTGCAGTGGCCAAAATGTTTCTGGAGCTGGCAGAAGTAGCAGCATCAGAAGAAGGGGTGGGGGTAGCAGCAGTCACAGCAACAGGCCAAAGCTGCCAGTGTCACCCAGTGGTCGTGTTTTGACCTGCAACCCAGCTGTCCTTGAATGGTTAACTCAGTGTTCTACCTCGCCTCAAGTGACACCTAGACACTCCCAGCCAGATGGGTTCCTCTGACACCATGCTTAGTTGTCATGGCCCAGGAACAAGCTCTGTGCCCCCACCTGTCCTGAACCTGTCTCTTTCATACTGTTCCTTCTGCTCGGGTAGTATTGTACGCCGTCTGCTCGGCTCCGCTTTTTAACGAGGACAAGCTTTTAGAGGACAGTCAGCAGCTACTGCCCAGTCAAGATCTGAAGGAAAGATCCGCTGCTTCTTACGGTAGGTGGGCAAGTAGCAATGATGACAGTCGCGTGGGAGCTGGTGTTGTGAGTGGTCAAGCACGTGGCCCTGAGACCGGTGAGGGCTGTTTGCCCTTGAGAAAGCAGCTACTGGCGAAACCGGTCAGGCAGAGGGATCTGCATTTTTATCATGATATGCAGGGGTCAAGTCCTGGGAAAAAAAGTGTGGGAACTCACCAAGATCCAGTGCCTCCGTGTGAAGTCACGGCACGTGGCGTACGCAAATGGCAGGGAAGGTCGGGAGGAGGAGCAAGCAAGTGCCTTATTTTTCGCCCTATAAGATGCACCTAGGTTTTAGAGGAGGACAATAAGAAAAACATATTTTTCATTACACCTCAGGTCAGATCACCAATCAGACTCCCAATGTTAATCAGACCTCATCTAACAGCCCCAATAAGATCCCCAATGTTAATAAGAACCCAATAAGACCTCAGATCAGACCCCAATATGAATGACCCCCAATCAGACCTCAGATAAGAGCCCCATGCCTTATAGCAGCCCCAGTAGCCTCATAGCAGCCCCCAGTGCCTCTCCACCAGCCCCCAGTGCCTCTCCACCAGCCCCCAGTGCCTCTCCACCAGCCCCCAGTGCCTTTCCACCAGCCCCCAGTGCCTCTCCATCAGCCCCCAGTAGCCTCATAGCAGCCCCAGTGCCTCTCCATCAGCCCTTCCTTGTCACTCTCTTTCTCCTCAATCCCTCCCCCCCTTGTCACTCTCTTTCTCCCCCCTCCCCCCCTTGTCACTCTCTTTCTCCCCCCTCCCCCCCTTGTCACTCTCTTTCTCCCCCCTCCCCCCCTTGTCACTCTCTTTCTCCCCCCTCCCCCCCTTGTCACTCTCTTTCTCCCCCCTCCCCCCCCTTGTCACTCTCTTTCTCCCTCCTCCCTTGTCACTCTCTTTCTCCCTCCTCCCTTGTCACTCTCTTTCTCCTCAATCCCTCCCTCCCTTGTCACTCTCTTTCTCCCCCCTCCCCCCTTGTCACTCTCTTTCTCCCCCTTGTCACTCTCTTTCTCCCCCCTCCCCCCTTGTCACTCTCTTTCTCCCCCTCCCCCCCTTGTCACTCTCTTTCTCCCTCCTCCCTTGTCACTCTCTTTCTCCCCCCTCCCCCTTGTCACTCTCTTTCTCCCCCCTCCCCCCTTGTCACTCTTTCTCCCTCCTCCCTTGTCACTCTCTTTCTCCTCAATCCCTCCCCTTGTCACTCTCTTTCTCCTCCCCTTGTCACTCTCTTTCTCCCTCCCCCCTTGTCACTCTCTCTCCCTCCCTTGTCACTCTCTTTCTCCTCAATCCCTCCCTCCCTTGTCACTCTCTTCTCCCCCTCCCCCTTGTCACTCTTTCTCCCCCCCCCCCCCCCTTGTCACTCTCTTTCTCCCTCCTCCCTTGTCACTCTCTTTCTCCTCCCCTCCCTCCCTCTCTTTCTCCTCAATCCCCCCCCTTGTCACTCTTTCTCCCCCTCCCTCCCTTGTCACTCTCTTTCCCCCCTCCCTCCCTTGTCACTCTCTCTCTCCCCTCCCTCCCTTGTCACTCTTTCTCCCCCCTTGTCACTCTCTTTCTCCCTCCCTTGTCACTCTATTTCTCCCTCCTCCCTTGTCACTCTCTTTCTCCCCCCTTGTCACTCTCTTTCTCCCCCCCTTGTCACTCTCTTTCTCCCCCCTTGTCACTCTCTTTCTCCCTCCTCCCTTGTCACTCTCTTTCTCCCCCTCCCCCCTTGTCACTCTTTCTCCCTCCTCCCTTGTCACTCTTTCTCCTCCCTTGTCACTCTTTCTCCTCCCCTCCCCCTTGTCACTTTCTTTCCCCCCCCCCCCCTTGTCACTCTCTTTCTCCCCCTCCCCCTTGTCACTCTTTCTCCCCCCTCCCCCCTTGTCACTCTTTCTCCCTCCTCCCTTGTCACTCTCTTTCTCCCCCCTCCCTTGTCACTCTCTTTCTCCCTCCCCCTTGTCACTCTCCCCTTGTCACTCTTTCTCCCTCCTCCCTTGTCACTCTCTCTCCTCCCCTCCCTCCCTTGTCACTCTCTTTCTCCCCCTCCCTCCCTTGTCACTCTCTTTCTCCCCCCTCCCTCCCTTGTCACTCTCTTTCTCCCCCTCCCTCCCTTGTCACTCTCTCTTTCTCCCCCCTCCCTCCCTTGTCACTCTCTCTTTCTCCCCCCTCCCTCGTCACTCTCTCTTTCTCCCCCCTCCCTCGTCACTCTCTCTTTCTCTCCCCTCCCTCGTCCCTCTCTCTTTCTCCCCCCTCCCTTGTCACTCTCTCTTTCTCCCCTTTCCCTCCCTCCCTTGTCACTCTCTCTTTCTCCCCACCCACCTCAGGTGTAGCGTGGCCGAGCTCTGTCCGATCCGTGGTACAGGAGCATTTGTTTTCTGTACCCGGCCGGACTAAAAGGAAGTGCACACTAAGTGAGCACTTCCTGTCAGTTCGGCCGGGTACAGGAAACAAAAGCTCCTGTACCACGGATCGGACAGAGCTCGGCCACGCTACACTTGAGGCGCTTCCCTCCTGTCAGTCCCTCTCTTCATGCTGCGCCAGAGCGGGGCGCCGACAGTGTTGAGTGGCACAATGCGCTGCCCTGCTGAAAGGGAACGGCGTTCCTGCTAAGAAAAAAGTGCAGGAACGCCGTTCCCACGCGTTCCTGCAGGACTCGAGCCCTGATCATATGCTTTTTAAAAGATTCAATTTTGTGAGTATAACAGAACAAAACAAACTGCTACGTCCTGCACAAGGTGTTTTTTCTCTCAATTTTTTTCTCCTGAGTCTCCACTTTTGCACGAGGGTCCGCAAAATACCTATAGTGACGTCATCTTAAAGTTTCCTTTCCCGAAGAGGGGGTTTACCATACCGAATGCCCTGAGCAAATAAGCTATAAAGACCACTGGACCGCTGACGAGACAAGTGTAATTAGGCCAGCACTGCCAACCGGCTTATCAGGAGGAGAGACTAAGTATCACCCGTGTAGTGGTGAGATTTATCTGTCAAAACTGATACTTTGTAAAATAGACTTTATTTTAACAGTGATATCCGCGCACTCCAAGTCGTTGTACCCTATTGCGTTCCCCAACAAGCGGACAGGAGCACTCCTCTGTGTAATTTCAACGTTAGGCAGTGGCAGCTCATGCGTGACACCTGCCGTTTGCTCAGGCCATTTGAGGTGGCCACTTTATTTGTCAGTCGCCAGGACTATGAGATGAGCAATGTCATTCCACTCCTTCACGTCCTGGAGCTGATGCTAATTAATCTGGCTGGCCAGGGGACAGGAGAAGTGGCCCCTACATCTCACGACCACCTGAGCCCTGTGTGGACTGAACTGGAGGAGGAGGGCATCCTTGCACAAGAAATGTATACAGAAATGGGTGTTTTTTCTGCACAAGTGACAGGAGAGGAGCAGGTGGAGCTAGAGGGTAATGAGGAAGACCAGGCAGATGACCCCAACACACCGTGGCAGTATGCAGTGGAGAAGGAGGCAGGTAATCGAAGCTAAATTAAATGCGTAAAGGGTAGTTGTACATAGAGAAGCGAATCACAGGAGCCAACTACCTAAAATATAACTTAATATCACGTTTAAAATATTACACAACCCCTCACCTGGGGACTAATAAACATACAACACTCACAAACAGACACTGGAGGCCAGATGAAAGTGACAGACAAGGTGGCTCGTATTGATAGTACAACCACACGACAAACCATCTGGGTCTCTGGTGTATCCCTAAGGTGTCCCTGGACTTCTCTCAGCCCGGAGATGCACCCTGATGGTGGGAACACTCCGTCCCCGTGCCTAGTCTGTCTGTCCTTAGTAGGCCCTTGTAGCAAAAAGACCCATATGGATGTCCGGGTCATGCATCAAAAGTAGTTTAAAGATAAACGAGCAAACGTAACGGTTATTCTACAGCGGTCAAGGTAAAGATATTTCTCACAGCATGTAAGTATCCAGATCATACGTCAACATTGGTTAAACAAGAAACTGAAGGATACGGTTATTCCAAGGCAAGAGCAACGCCCAAACAGTGATCAGTGGATAAAAATCACACCAGGGCTGATTGTCGCTTCGATTGCCGAAAATCAATGTACGTACACTTAATCAAAGATAGATGGCAATACATTTACATTGGTGTAGAAAGACATGTAGGAACAACGGTTATTCTTCAGCAGTCGATTTCAAAATCTCAGAAATGATAGTCACAGTGGTGTAATTTGATAATCCACCATGTCAGAAAATGCTGAATGTGCAATAGAATGATAAAGACGTTTTATACCAATGGGTAACTCTCTACCAAAAATTTGTTTGCTACACTCAGTCAAAAAATCTCATGACATGGAGTATAACACTCCGTACAAAGTCTCAACGCGTTTCCCCTTAAATCAAAAGGTTCATCAGGAGACTGTATTAAGAGGTAAAAAGAAAATAGATTGCTGCTAGAATGAAGCGGCTACATGGCCCTTTTCATAAAAAGATGAAAGAAAAGAACCAAAATAGCTGGAGCACCCCGAGGCGGTGTTCCACTTTAGTAGACCATAACAATAGTACAGGAATGGACAGATTAATGACGATAGAACTCATGTATATGTTGTACTTATCCCATCCTGAGATCTCTCCATATAGTGGTCCGCAGTCAGGGGTGCTCCAGGGGGCAGAAAAAATGATGCTCCAAGTTGCAGATTCACAGACTGACTATTTATACCCTGCAGGTGAGGGCGGTCCCCCCAAAAATCCAGGACCAATCACATCATCCCCATTACCCCATGTGATGCAGACATCCAGGTAAATTAAGCAGGATTAGATAGTACCACTCTTTAGGTGGTGGTATATAACAAATGACCCCAATCATCATATTCAACTCACTGCCGGTATCTGAATCATGCTCCCCAACTTTCTTCTCTCATAGCTGTGTATCTCTGATCGCTGCTGGAACGCACGCCAGGATTGCCAATATGGCCGTGCGTTCCACCTCCGGCATCCAATCAGACGCCGCCTGCATCATCAGTATGCAGCCGGCTCAGACTCATGCGTTCAACCGCGATTCAAAAGGGGCGTGGTTATGCGTTCCACCATCCGCACCCAATCATGAGCCGCCTGTGTCATCGATAAACGCAGGTAAAAGCTCATGCGTTCCACAGCGATAAAAAGGGGGCGTGGTTATGCGTTCCACTGTACGATCTTTTCTACTACTGCCCCAAATCGACGGTATTTTATTCATTCTTTATAGATGGATCAAGGAATGGGTACAGGAAGACCAGGACAGCCCACTGTGGGAGGGGGGAACCCAGATGGAGACAGTAGGGAAGACATTGGGAGATGGCCAGATAATGAGCAGAGGTTGAATTGACAGTTGTAAAAACACCGATGGATACTTTGGAGCCAATGTTCAACTAGATACGTCAGGTGTGAAACCACATACAATCTGCAAATGAAATATGGTTTATAAAATGTATATTTAATAAATGGATACAATACTTGTAAATGATAAGGGGGCCTTACTGATGTAAAAAGGACCTACATACGAAATGACACTTCACGTGTCGATAAGCTTTTAGTCAATTATCAAATGAGGATGAAGTGACGGGTCAAACAGAGACAGGAATTCCAAGAACCTAAACTCACAAAAAACAAGTAAAGGTAAGCTGTTCATTCAAACCCGCTGGAGATTGCGACTGGAACCGGAAGATCCACCCAGACTCCTTCTGGAGGATCCTGCGGTCCCAGTCGCCCCTCCTGGGTGAGAGTCTGACCAATTCCAAACCGGAGAAGCGAAGTAATCTCGAATCTCCGTGATGTGCTTCCCACATATGATTCGCAAGAGGGGTGTCTTTTTTGTTTTTTATATCATTCAGATGTTCCAATATGCGCTTACGAAATTCTCTGAAAGTTTTGCCCACATAGTCCTTAGGGCATGCACATTGAGCTAAATAGACCACCCCCTCGCTACGACAGTTAATAAAGTCGCGGATGTCATATGTTTTGCCCGTCACTGAGCATACGTTCATTTTGGTGTTATTGATATTTTTGCACGCCAGACAGGATCCACAACGGAAGGTACCAAGTGGTTTCCGGTCCAGCCATGTTCCCTTGGGGGCAGGCCCCAGATAGTGACTATGCACCAATCTATCGCGGAGGCATCTGCCTCTCCTGAACGTAATGCTGGGACGGGAAGGAAGTTTATCCGATACATCAGGGTCCATTAATAGAATGGGTCAGTACTTGGTGATAATATCCCTCACCTCCTGGCTCATGGTATCAAACGTCGAGATAATTCTAATGATCTCGTCGCTCCCCCTTGACTGCCTTGGTATCAAGAGGGTATTGCGCTCACAGAGAGATGCGTTTTAAAAGGCCATCCCAAGAATGTGTTGGGGGTAGCCCCTAGTGGAAAATCTCTTTTGTAATTTTTTTAGACTCATAATGGAAGCTCTCACGGTCAGAACAATTCCTTCTCATCCGCAGATACTGTCCGCGGGGGATACCCTTCTTGAGACTCACTGGATGGTGACTGTCCCAGTGTAGCAGGCTGTTGGTGGCCGTGGATTTCCTGAACGTGGAGGTGACAAGACCGTCCCCGGTTTTGGTGACCCTTACATCAAGGAAAGTCAACGATTCTGGGCTAAACTCAGATGTAAAAGATAATCCCACATCGTTGACATTCAGGGCCCTGATGAACAGGTCAAATTCATCCGAGCTGCCATTCCAGATGATAAATACATCGTCGATGTACCTGGTCCAGAAGACGATCTTGTCACCCCACCAAGATGGTGTATCAGGAAAGACCACTTGGTCCTCCCACCAGCCCAGGAGGAGATTCGCGTAAGTGGGGGCACAGGGACTGCCCATCGCGGTCCTCCTGAGCTGGTGGAAGAACTACCCATCAAAAAGAAAAAAATTGTGTGTAAGCACAAACTCAAGAAGGGTTAGCACAAAGGAATTGTGTACCCCATGGCTCACTGCCCTTGTCCTGAGATACGCAGATGTAGCCATGAGGCCCTTCTCATGGGGAATCGAACTATAAAGCGACTCCACATCCACACTACCAAGAGACCACGATGGATCGATGCTCAATGCCTCAATTTTACGCAGGAAATCCATCGTGTCTCTTGTGTAGGATGGAAGGGAAGACACAAAGCTTTTGAGTACACTATCAATATATATACCACTGTTCTGAATAATAGAGTCAACCCCCGACACGATGGGGCGGCCTTTGAGGGGGGATGTTCCTTTGTGAATTTTTGGTAACCCATAAAACGTGGCAGTCTGGGGTTTCGTTGGGAGTAAGAAACGATATTCGGCATCACTGATCACCCGATTTGTTAAACCGTCCTGAAGAATAAGTGACAGATCTCCCAGGAAAGATTCCGTTGGGTCAGAAGGTAATACCCGGTAACAGCTCTTATCATTCAACAGTTGTTTACACATAAGTTTATATTGTATGTGTCCCATCACTACCATATTTCCCCCTTTATCCGCCGGTTTGACTATAATTGAGGTATCCTTTTCAAGATTGCGCAATGCTTCCATCTCTTCCCCAGATAGGTTATGGAAATGGGGTTTCTTAGGGGGTAATCTATTGATTTCATCAGTGGTCATCTGTAAAAAAAATTCTATATGATCGTAATTCATGGGAGGGGGTTGTCTCTTACTCTTAGGACGGAGATCAGTGAATGGACCAAAACCCGGTGTACGTGAACCCTCTTCCTGCAGATCACAGAGAGTTCTCAGGTCTGCAAAGTCACTCACCTGCAAGCCCAACTGTTCACAAGTCCTGCGATCGTTGTTTTTCATAAACTTGTGCCATTTAGGTTTCCTGGCGAATAGATGAAGATCCTTGGTCCAAACAAAAGGATCAAACCTCGTGGTGGGAACAAAGGAAAGGCCCCGCCGAAGTAACGATTCTTCTACTGCACTAAAGACTCGAGGAGAAAGATTTACAATCTGTAATTGGTCGGGGGTCCCCGGGTGCGTCCGAATTACGGACGATCCCGCAGCTGATACGGGCCACCCTTTCCTAAAAAACTGCCCTGTGTAGCTGGTGCCGGAATAGATGAAGAGGATGTGGAGGAGGGTCCAGATGGTGGGGGATACTCTTCCTCTCTGACCACTGGTTTTTGGCCATTTTTTATTCTTATTGGAATATCCTCGACCCCTTCCCCTCTGTCCCTGTCTTGTGTTATATCTCCCCCTATTGCTTGGTACCTCACTGTCCGAGAACTCCTGTTCGGAAGACGATATGTCAGTTTCAAGTTGATTCTGCGGTTTTTCAAACTGATAAGCTCTATTTTCCCTGAATTCTCTCAGGTCCCTATTGAACTGTCTGTGCTTTCTCTCCTTAATCTGCCCTTGGAATCTCTCCACCGCCGTCTGTAGGGAGGACTCCCGTCGATTAAATTCCGGGTCAGTCTTAAGGGTCACAGCCAGTTCAATAGAGCCCCTGAGTTTTTCTGATGATTTTTCAAAATAGATGCGTTCCTCGGACAGGAGTAAGTTCATAAGTCTTAGTGAGCTACTGGTTAGCTCCTGTTCCCATTGGGACAGGAGACCAGGGGAGCGTATACGTTCGGCGGGGGTAATTCCAATGCGTAATCCCCGCGGTATGATTTTATGTTCAAGGTAACTCTCAAGGGACTTGATTTCCCACCAGGATTTAATATTATTTTTGTACTCTTCATAGAGATCAGTGAAAGTGAGCTTGCAGGTGAGCGAGTTTGAGATGCCTGGAAGTTCCTTGTCTGAAAAGATATCCCTTGCTTCCTTAATGAGATCCTCAGTGAACAGTGTTCCTGACAAAAAACTAGCCATAGGGACAATTAATCGAAGCTAAATTAAATGCGTAAAGGGTAGTTGTACATAGAGAAGCGAATCACAGGAGCCAACTACCTAAAATATAACTTTTAATATCACGTTTAAAATATTACACAACCCCTCACCTGGGGACTAATAAACATACAACACTCACAAACAGACACTGGAGGCCAGATGAAAGTGACAGACAAGGTGGCTCGTATTGATAGTACAACCACACGACAAACCATCTGGGTCTCTGGTGTATCCCTAAGGTGTCCCTGGACTTCTCTCAGCCCGGAGATGCACCCTGATGGTGGGAACACTCCGTCCCCGTGCCTAGTCTGTCTGTCCTTAGTAGGCCCTTGTAGCAAAAAGACCCATATGGATGTCCGGGTCATGCATCAAAAGTAGTTTAAAGATAAACGAGCAAACGTAACGGTTATTCTACAGCGGTCAAGGTAAAGATATTTCTCACAGCATGTAAGTATCCAGATCATACGTCAACATTGGTTAAACAAGAAACTGAAGGATACGGTTATTCCAAGGCAAGAGCAACGCCCAAACAGTGATCAGTGGATAAAAATCACACCAGGGCTGATTGTCGCTTCGATTGCCGAAAATCAATGTACGTACACTTAATCAAAGATAGATGGCAATACATTTACATTGGTGTAGAAAGACATGTAGTAACAACGGTTATTCTTCAGCAGTCGATTTCAAAATCTCAGAAATGATAGTCACAGTGGTGTAATTTGATAATCCACCATGTCAGAAAATGCTGAATGTGCAATAGAATGATAAAGACGTTTTATACCAATGGGTAACTCTCTACCAAAAATTTGTTTGCTACACTCAGTCAAAAAATCTCATGACATGGAGTATAACACTCCGTACAAAGTCTCAACGCGTTTCCCCTTAAATCAAAAGGTTCATCAGGAGACTGTATTAAGAGGTAAAAAGAAAATAGATTGCTGCTAGAATGAAGCGGCTACATGGCCCTTTTCATAAAAAGATGAAAGAAAAGAACCAAAATAGCTGGAGCACCCCGAGGCGGTGTTCCACTTTAGTAGACCATAACAATAGTACAGGAATGGACAGATTAATGACGATAGAACTCATGTATATGTTGTACTTATCCCATCCTGAGATCTCTCCATATAGTGGTCCGCAGTCAGGGGTGCTCCAGGGGGCAGAAAAAATGATGCTCCAAGTTGCAGATTCACAGACTAAGTATCACCCGTGTAGTGGTGAGATTTATCTGTCAAAACTGATACTTTGTAAAATACACTTTATTTTAACAGTGATATCCGCGCACTCCAAGTCGTTGTACCCTATTGCGTTCCCCAACAAGCGGACAGGAGCACTCCTCTGTGTAATTTCAACGTTAGGCAGTGGCAGCTCATGCGTGACACCTGCCGTTTGCTCAGGCCATTTGAGGTGGCCACTTTATTTGTCAGTCGCCAGGACTATGAGATGAGCAATGTCATTCCACTCCTTCACGTCCTGGAGCTGATGCTAATTAATCTGGCTGGCCAGGGGACAGGAGAAGTGGCCCCTACATCTCACGACCACCTGAGCCCTGTGTGGACTGAACTGGAGGAGGAGGGCATCCTTGCACAAGAAATGTATACAGAAATGGGTGTTTTTTCTGCACAAGTGACAGGAGAGGAGCAGGTGGAGCTAGAGGGTAATGAGGAAGACCAGGCAGATGACCCCAACACACCGTGGCAGTATGCAGTGGAGAAGGAGGCAGGGTGTCCCTCTGAGTCCCTTGCGCAAATGGCCAGATGCATGCTGAGTTGCTTGCGTAGCGACAGCCGTAATATCACCATTCGGCAGTGGGATGACTACTGACTCGTCAACATGTTAGACCCTCGCTACTGCTCCGAAATGGAGGCCTTTTTTCCACCCACTGAGAGGGTGAATAAACTCAACTACTATCGAGACATCCTATGTAGTCAGTTGGCCTCTGCCCATGTGCGCCATCACCCATCCTCACGAAGGTCTGAGCGGGGGGCCCTCTGCACTCACATTCCACTGCCATCGGTGCTGGAGGAGGGGACCGATGGCAGTGGAACGTGAGCGCAGAGGGCTTAAGTCTGGAGACTCTAATGAGCAGTTTCCTTCACCCGCATACTGAACAAAACACCCACCAGCAGCAGCAACACAGGGAGCAGAACCTGAACCAGTGGGTGGTGGCATACTTGGACTGCACCCTGCCACTCCACATCGAAGATCCCCTGGACTACTGGGCTGCCAAACTTGATTTGTGGCCGCAACTGGCTGAGTTTACCCTGGACAAGCTTTCCTACCCAGCCAGTACTGTGGTATCAGAGATGGTGTTTAGTGCAGCTGGGGGAATAGTTACCCCAAGCAGAACTCGCCTTCCCACCCAAAATGTGGAGAGACTGACCTTTGTGAGGAAGAATCAGGCGTGGATCAGCCAGGATTTCCACACGCCAGTGCCTGATGCATCAGATTAGATCATTCTGAGTGCCACACCTAAACTTTGTGAAAAGAGACCCGTTTCTTCTGGCCACCTGCTTCTGCCCCTATTCTGATGCTGCCACCCACCTGATGCCATGTTCTCCTACTGCCACACACCATTTTGTGCTGTTACTGCCACTGCTGTTGCCCCCCACTGTTCCCACTCTGTGACTGGGCCACTGTGTTGAGTCCTCATGTGGTTGCCATCCTTACCACTATGTGACTAGGCCACTGTGTTGACTCCTCATGCGGTTGACACCTCACGACTCTGTAACTGGGCCACTGTGTTGACTCCTTATGCGTTTGCCACCTCACCACTCTGTGACTGGGACATTGTGCTGACTCCTCATGCAGTTGTCACCTCAACACTCTGTGACTGAGACATTGTATTGACTCCTCATGCGATTGCCACCCTCCCCGCTCTATGACAGGACCACTATTGTCTCTGTTTGGCCTTGTTTATATCACCATTTAGTTTACCTTTCTCCTAAACTGCCTAAAGGATGGAAAAATGATAAACACAACGAACCGTGTCTTTGTAACCGCCATAAGACCTGTATCATAAAACAAAGAAGACATGCAAACTTTCCAATCGTGTGTCATTTCAGTTTTAGATCCACTCCTGTTTTTTTTTTGGGCCTAGCAATACTGATGGATTACTAACCAAATGTTGACCGTGTGAAGGCAGGTGCTCAAAAGACAGGATTTATTTTTTGGGGGTTGTTCTTATGACGGATCAGAAGAAGGGCAAACTTACTGCTAACACCCTCTCCACTCTCGTATCATTGTGTAACAGAACAGTTTCTGTAGAAATCTATGTGGAATCAGCTGATGACGGTGTAAAAGGAGTGCACTCTTTCACTCTATAGTACAATCTTGGGCCACTGCACAGTTCTTTATACCTGACGCTAACATTGACCTATAAGGTTAAGTTCACACTTGAGTTATTTGGTCAGTTTTGGTCCTGTAACTGACTAAATAAGTGAAGTGTGAAGTGATTCTAAGAGTGACGCCTGTCAACTGCCTGTCATACAGACACAAAGTGACTGTTTGAGTACCACAGCGGACTTCTGCAATGCACAGTGTTCTACACCAATATACAGGCTCTCTGCAGCCGGGAAATAGCTGATTTTTAACGTGATTTGTCACAAATAAATTTGGATCGATTCAAATCTTTTTAGAAAATTCAGCGAACTGTCTGAATCAAATTTTTTAAAAATTCGCCCTTAGCCACTCCATCCTCAGAGACTACATGGCCTAAGTATTTAATCTGCCCAGCACTTTGCAGACTTGAGCTTTAGCTCAAACTTTTTTAGCCATGTAAAGACAGCCCTGAAATGCTGGAGATGGCCCTCAAAGCAGCTGGAGTACACCACAATATCTTCCTGGTAGATCATAACTGATTAAAAATTCAGGTCTCCCAAACACTGCTCCATCAGGAGCTGAAAGATGCTGGGCGGCATTCATGAGCTCAAATGGCATCTGATTTCTCTTTATCTTAGGCCTCATGCACACGACCGTTGTGTGCATCCGTGGCCGTTGTGCCGTTTTCAGTTTTTTTTCGCGGATCCATTGACTTTCAATGGGTCCGTGGAAAAATCGGAAAATGCACCGTTTTGCAGCCGCATCCGTGATCCGTGTTTCCTGTCCGTCAAAAAAATATGACCTGTCCTATTTTTTTGACGGACAACGGTTCACGGACCCATTCAAGTCAATGGGTCCGTGAAAGAACACGGATGCACACAAGATTGGCGTCCGTGATCCGTGGCCGTAGGTTACTTTCATACAGATGGATCTGAAGATCCGTCTGCATAAAAGCTTTTTCAGAGCTGAGTTTTCACTTCGTGAAAACTCAGAACCGACAGTATATTCTAACACAGAGGCGTTCCCATTGTGATGGGGACGCTTCTAGTTAGAATATACTACGAACTGTGTACATGACTGCCCCCTGCTGCCTGGCAGCACCCGATCTCTTACAGGGGGCTGTGATCCGCACAATTAACCCCTCAGGTGCTGCACCTGAGGGGTTAATTGTGCATATCATAGCCCCCTATAAGAGATCAGGGGCTGCCAGGCAGCAGGGGGCAGACCCCCCTCCCTCCCCAGTTTGAATATCATCGGTGGCCAGTGTGCGCCCCCCCCCCCCCGCCCCCCCTATTGTAATATCATTGGTGGCCAGTGTCCGCCCCCCCCATTGTAATATCATTGGTGGCCAGTGTGCGGCCTCCCCCGGCCACCCCCCCCCTCCCTCTATTGTAATATCATTGGTGGCCAGTGTGCGGCCCGCACTCTATTGTATTAATATCATTGGTGGCCAGTGTGCGGCCTCCCCTCTCCCCCCCACCCCCCCCGATCATTGGTGGCAGCAGAGAGTTCCGATCGGAGTCCCAGTTTAATTGCTCTGGGGCTCCGATCGGTAACCATGGCAACCAGGACGCTACTGCAGGCCTGGTTGCCATGGTTACTTAGCAATATTACAATATTAGAAGCATCATACTTACCTGCTGCGCTGTCTGTGACCGGCCGGGAGCTCCTCCTACTGGTAAGTGACAGATCATTAAGCAATGCACCGCACAGACCTGTCACTTACCAGTAGGAGGAGCTCCCGGCCGGACACAGACAGCGCAGCAGGAAAGTATGATGCTTCTAATATTGTAATATTGCTAAGTAACCATGGCAACCAGGCCTGCAGTAGCGTCCTGGTTGCCATGGTTACCGATCGGAGCCCCAAAGCAATTAAACTGGGACTCCGATCGGAACTCTGGCCACCAATGAAATTACAATAGAGGGGGGGAGGGGGGCCGACGGAGGCCGCACACTGGCCACCAATGATATTACAATAGAGGGGGGGCCGCACACTGGCCACCAATGATATTACAATAGAGGGGGGGCGGGGGGGGCGCACACTGGCCACCAATGATATTCAAACTGGGGAGGGAGGGGGATCTGCGGCACCTGAAGGGTTAATTGTGCTGATCACAGCCCCCTGTAAAAGATCGGGTGCTGCCAGGCAGCAGGGGGCAGTCATGTACACAGTTCGTAGTATATTCTAACTAGAAGCGTCCCCATCACTATGGGAACGCCTCTGTGTTAGAATATACTGTCGGATCTGAGTTTCACGATGTAACTCAAATCCGATGGTATATTCTAACATAGAGGCGTTCCCATGGTGATGGGGACGCTTCAAGTTAAAATATACCATCGGATTGGAGAAAACTCTGTCCCCATTGACTTGCATTGTAATTCAGGATGGATCCGTTTGGCTCCGCACGGCCAGGCGGACACCAAAACGACTTTTTTTTCATGTCCGTGGATCCTCCAAAAATCAAGGAAGACCCACGGACGAAAAAACGGTCACGGATCACGGACCAACGGAACCCCGTTTTGCGGACCGTGAAAAAATACGGTCGTGTGCATGAGGCCTTACTCCTTGAGCAGCACCTGCCAATAACCACTGGCAGGGCCGGCTCCAGGTTCATGTAGGCCCTTGGGCGATAAAGCCTCAGTGGGCCCCTTGTGGCATTTTGCACAACACACAACACAGAAAATAAATTCTGCCTGCAGATTACCTTAATAAATGGAAACACCAAATTAGACCCCTAAATTCAGAACCTTATATTCAGACCCCAGATTAGATCCCTAAATTAGTTTAGACCCCAGACAAGATCCTAAATAAAATCAGAGCCCCAGACTAGACTCCTAAATTCGGAACTTAGACCAGAACCCCTAAATTAACTCTTACCCCAGTCTTCTAAATTCAGACCCCCAGACCATGTATAGATAAATTATTCAGACCCCAGACCAGATAAATATAAATTATTAGGACCCCAGACCAGACTCGTACAGGAGTTTGCATGGTGTGTGTGTCTGCTACCAAATACCACGTACTAATGCTACATGGTGTGGTGTTTTGGTGTTTTTGGCGAGGGATTTCCCCCCCCCCCCCAGCCTCCACTAATAGGAGAATAATGAGCAACAAACCTCTTTGTGGGGGGATTCCTTAGAACCCCCCCCCCCCCCTCCATGTATATGGATGAGGAAAAGAAATGCATAGCAAGCAGTAAAGCAAATATTCCTAAAGGCTCAGTCAGCATGTCCAGCCTCAGTCAGCAGTGAGTCTGTCATTACTGATAACTTATCTGCTGACTGAGGCTGGACAAGTGGACATGCTGACTGAACCTTTTGGAATATTTGCTTTACTGCTTGCTGTGCATTTCTTTTCCTCATCCACAATGTATGTACATAGTATGTGGTAGCCTGAGGTATACTGGGGAGGAAAGGGTGTCTGAATTGCCCCACAAAGAGGTTTGTATTTTGTTGCTCATTATTCTTCTATTAGTGGAGTGGAGGCCACACCATACATTAGTCAGTTGCCGCGGAGCCGCCCCCTCATATTACTGGCACCTGTCTAATCTCCTGGTTTCTTCTTCGGCTCGGCTGCTATGTTGTGCTGTCTTCTGCAGCTGCACTGCTGATCAGCTCCGCTCCGCCCCTGCTGTGATTCGTGACCGCGGTACTCCAGTCCTCCTCCGATCTGTCTCGCAGGCCTGGAGATCCTGTGAGATGGCAGCAGCGCAGCAGCAGTAAAGTATGTCAAAATGTTTGGGACCGCGGAAACGAGTGGGCCCCCTAAGGAACAGTGGGCCCCGGCACTTGCCCGGGTTTGCCAGGTGCTGACGCCGGCCCTGACCACTGGTTAGCATGGTATGCAACCATCAACAAATTTCTGGACAGTCCTTAAAAACAGGCGATTTTTTCCCTGCATCTGTTAAAAAACAAATTGATGTGTCCGTGATTTTTTTTGGAGGACCCACGGACGAGGAACAGTGGGCCCCGGCACTTGCCCGGGTTTGCCAGGTGCTGACGCCGGCCCTGACCACTGGTTAGCATGGTATGCAACCATCAAAAAATTTCTGGACAGTCCTTAAAAACAGGCGATTTTTTCCCTGCATCTGTTAAAAAAACAAATTGATGTGTCCGTGATTTTCTTTGGAGGCTGGTGGTACTTACTAGATTATTTTGGATGTAATTCTCATTGCAGCTCACAGTAAATGCTGTGTGGGGATTTGCTCTGGTAGACAGGCTTGCGGATGCAGTACAGAAGCAACGACAACGTCTTTAACTTAAACAGTGCAGTGTTTTATTCACACATAAGTAAAGTGACAACAAAAAGGCAGTTTCAAGGAAAAACAGTCACCTTGAGTCTGGTGTTTGTTCACACCAGGCTGCAGCACATAAGTCCTTGGGTGAAGCAGAAGTCCATGTGCTTTTTCCCAAACAATATAGCAGGCCTTAGTCCCGGCCCAAACTCTCAGGCTCCAACACCCAGACTGACAAAGCTCCAGTATCAGATGGAGGATAATCCACCTAGCTGAGACTGCTGGCTGGGTTTTTATCCCAAAACAAAACCCGGCCTGGAACGTGGCGAACAGCCACCCATCCTGCACTTTGGCTGCTCCCAGTAAGAGCCGGCCCGGATCGGCTTTACAGCCACACTAAATAATCAATAGTGTCAGTCAGCACTAGCTGCCGCTGACACTTAAAATTACCAGCTCTTACCTCACCGAGGCCAGGAACCTCGGTGACACATATCTTCCGTCAATGACGGCCCCTTGCGCTTTCCTACAGGTGGTAATGAGTTCTTATCAGTATAGCTGAGCTATAAAACATGGACTACTTAGAATCTTTATCATTCATTATGGTTTTCTAATTTGTCTGTTAAAAATATTGGCCATTTTTTTCGGATAAGTTGTCCAGAAAAATTCTGATTGGCAACACTGCTGGCTAGGCAACCCCGCTTTCTGCAGGACCGTCAATCTCTCTTCTACCTGAGGCAACGGATAAACATCTCAGTGGGTGCAGGCATTCAACTTCCTGTAAAGCAGACTCCAAGGGCCCCGTCGTTTTTTATTGAGATTTTTTCAACAGCATAAAAAATGAACACCATCAGTTACAATATAGATAATCGATGATACATATAGGTACTCATAGATGGCGGTGCAATATATTTTGCGTCAGGTGAGTTAGCACATATAAACAAGTGTTAAAATGACATAAAATAACAGAAAAATAAATATTGCCTTGATACGAAATAACATTACAGTAATATAATGATTAGACAGTTTTATAACGACACATCATAGGGTTGGTTTGAGGATTTGGGCATGAACAACACCCACAACTCCCATTGGTACAGGAACTTGTCCACTCTGTGATCCTTATATGCCATCACTTTTTCATAATCACAATTGTTGTGGACTCTGGCAAGTATTTCAGCCACAGACGGGACAGTTGCTGATTTCCAGTATTTGGTTAGTGCTAATTTAGTAACAAGTAACAAATGTGCAACCGGGATCCTGCTCCTGGGTGGGACAACTTGTATACCCCTGAAAAAGAGAGCAGTGTACACGTTTTTGTTGACCGTAATACCACAGAGTCTAGAGGCTACTTCGTACATATCTGACCAGATCTTTAAAATCAAAGGGCACTCCCATAGGATGTGTAGCAGTGTGCCAGTGTGTCCACATCCACGCCAACAGAGATGAGACGTGCCAGGGTAGATTCTGCTCAATTTGTCAGGGGTATAGTACCATCTCAGACATGACTTATGGCTGCCTCATATAGAGATGTGCTATGAAAGGTCCTGGAAATAAATTTGAATGTTTCAATCCAATCAACCTCAGGTATAATTACATTTAGTTCCCTATCCCATGCTTGAAGTGGTGCAGATTTGGTGAAAGTGGATTTCAAGCCTAGAGCTTGATATAATGATCTTATACCCTCCTTTCTGTCTGGTCTTGTTGGTAGGGCCCACATATCAAAGATTCCCTTATATGAAATCACTTGGTGAGGAGATTCCGATTGTAAGAGGTGCCGAACCTGTAGGTATTTAAAGAAATCTCCTCTGGGTATCATAAATTCCTCCTGAAGCTCACTGAAGGATTTTAAGGATCCGTTACAGTAAAGTTGACTCAGTGTGTTGACGCCTAAGGGGCCCCATGATGATAAGTCTATCTCCGGAATATGCAATTCCACTAGCTGTAAAGGGGACGTTTCTAACAGTGAGATTAGAGTTGGAGCACAATTCTTGTGAAAAAGACACCAATGATAGACTGAGGTTTTCATCACAAGAGGTAAAGGCAGAACCTTAGATTTAGAGACGCTCAAGCTATTAATCAGGAGAGTTTTCAGATGACCACTTGGGGCTGACGTAGATTCAATTTGTACCCAGGGAGTTTGAACATCCAGAGTCCACCATTTCTTCAGTGCCTGGATTTGGGTGGCCAGGAAGTAATCCCTAAGATCTGGAAGATTGAGACCTCCTTTGGTTTTGTGTTTTGTGAGAGTACTTGTTGCAATTCGAGGCTTACTTCCTGACCATACAAAGCAGCTGAGTAGGCCTTGTGCCTTCTTAAAAAAGAAGTTGGGGGCTTTTATGGGAACCATTCTAAAAACAAACAGAAGCTTTGGCAATATAAACATTTGGAAGGTTGCAATGCGGCCCACCCAGGATATTTCAAATTTGCTATATGAGGCGAAGTCTCGCTTGATCATCTCTAATAGGGGGAGGTAGTTAATATTAAACATGTTGGAAAAGGTCGGAGGTAAATTTATACCCAGGTATTTTATGCTATCATATCTCCAATCGAAAGGGAAGGCACTCTTTAGGGAGTCTACCAGATTTCTTTCCATGTTTAAAGGGAGAATTTGGACTCATTGACTTTATAGTATGATAAGCGGCCATACTCTTTAATAAGAGAAAGTGCTACCGGGAGGGCAATTTGAGGTGATGAGAGTGTCATAAGCACGTCATCTGCATACATAGAGATGCAATGCTTAATCTTCCCAATTTGAATTCCAGGTATATCTGGGCTGAGTCTAATGGCCTGGGCCAGGGGTTCCATCGCCAGGATAAAAATCAAGGGTGAAAGGGGACACCCCTGGCGCGTGCCATTAGTTAAGGGAAATGATGTAGATAATGCCCCATTGATAAACACTTTAGCTGAGGGGTTAGAGTAAAGGGCTCGTACTGCTTCAATAAATGCCTCTCCTAGTCCCATTGTTTTCAACACAGAGAAGGCGAACGACCAGTTCAATCGGTCGAACGCTTTCTCTGCATCCAAGGTTACCAGTAGCGCACAAGTCCCCCTACGATTTATAGCATCTATGATATTCAATACTCTGCGGGAGTTATCTGTAATTTGCCTTCCTTTGGCAAATCCCGTCTGGTCCGTAGATGTAAGGATTGGTATAATATCCGATAATCTAGTTCAGGCATGCTCAACCTGCGGCCCTCCAGCTGTTGCAAAACTACAACTCCCAGCATGCCCAAACCGCCTACAGCTATCAGCCTACAGCAGGGCATTGTGGGAGTTGTAGTTTTACAACAGCTGGAGGGCCGCAGGTTGAGCATGCCTGATCTAGTTGCTAAAATCCTGGCATACATTTTTAAATCCGTGTTTAACAGAGAGATGGGTCTAAAATTCTGGGGTCTATCTGGCGTTTTACCAGGTTTTGGCAGTGCTACTATAGTTGCAGATAGCATCTCGGCCGGGAAAGAACCCTCCATAAATGCCTTATTATATACCGGTAATAGGTGGGGAATGAGCTGGTCTTGAAAAGTGTTGTAGTAAATATTAGATAGACCATCTGGACCAGGGGATTTCTGAGGATGGAGCGAGGATATGGCTTTAGCAATCTCAGGGATGCTAATAGGGAGGGACAATTTGTTCCTCTGTTGGTCGTTTAGGGCCGGGAGGCTTAGTTTTTCCAGATACGAGTTAATTTCAAGGGGCGAAATAGAGTCTATCTCAGGGGAGTCCTTTAGATTGTATAGGGCCGAGTAGTATTTAACAAATTGATCTGCCATAGCCTTTGGGTCATAAATCTTATGACCTTTAATCGGGTGAATCAAGTGAGGGATTCTGGCTTTGGCTGCTCTCGTTTTTAGGCGGCAGGCCAATAGTTTCCCTGCTTTATTATCCTGCGAATAGTAGCGGACTTTAGTGGCCCTCAAGTTCTTCTCAAAAGTGAAAAGCAGACATTCCCTAAGTTGTGTTCTCAGAGCATGTATTTGGGCTACCCTTTCTGCAGACGTAGAGGATTTATTTAGGGATTCCAGGGAGGTAAGTTGGGAAATTATGGCATGTAATTTTTGTTCCCTTAGTTTTTTCGCCTGGTGTCTCAATTTGATGAATACGCCTCGAATGAAAGCCTTATGGGCATTCCACAGGCTACAGGGATTAGAGACTGAGCCCGCATTTAGCTCAAAATAGTCAATTAGTGCTCTATTGATTTCCGCCTTATACCTTGGGTTAGAAACAATGTAAGGGCTACAGCGCCAGAGAGTGTCACGTATATTATACGTTTCTTGTATCGACAGAGATATAGCAGCATGATCAGACCATTTTATTGTTTCAACCGTAGACTGCGTGGCTAACTGGAGAAGTGATCTGCTAACCAAGAAAAGGTCTATGCGGGAGTAGGAATTATGCACAGGTGAGAAAAAGGAGTAATCTCTTTCAGATTCATGATGGATTCTCCAAATGTCGTACAGCTCTTTACGTCTCAAAAGAGGACTCAGAGTGGGATAAGAACTCCTATTCTTGGCCGAGGAATCAATCTCGGCATCGGGCACTAAGTTGAAGTCTCCACAGATTATTAAATGGCCCTGTCGTAGTTTCGCCGTTGTTGCTAATATTTTATTAAGGAAGTGCAGCTGATGCCTATTTGGAGCATAAACGGCTACTATGGTATATGCCATATTATTTAGAGTGCAAGTTAAGATGATGAATCTGCCGTTCTTGTCTATGAGTGTGTTATTGATTGAAAAGGCAATGGTGTTCTTAAAGGCCAGTATGACTCCTCTTTGCTTTTTGCGGTAATGAGACTATTCGACATGTGGGAATAGGTGATGTTTAATCCTATGCGCATCTTTGCTTACTATATGAGACTCCTGCACACATAATATATCAGCTTTGAGATCAAGTGCTTCTGACCACATAAAAGACCTCTTCTGAGGGCTATTTAGCCCTTTGGCATTCAGAGAGACTAACTTAAGAACCATGAGAAATGGTCAAAAGGCTAAGGACACCCGCTAGGATCGTTCTGAATACCATAAAAGGCCCGTTCCCAACTCCTTCCATGCCCCATCTAGCAATACCATCTGATACATGACTGTAAAGGCAAATGAAAATGAAAAAAGAACAAATATATAACAAAGAAATAAAAAGAAGGAAAACAAACATCAAATCAAACCGGAGTGAATAGTCACCCACGGAGGTGTATATCCGGTTTTAGGACTTAGAGGGAAACTAGTCCTGTTTGATGCCAAGCACTAGAATGCACTCCAGTGCACAAATTAAAGTAGATAACCTCAATGCTTGGTACCCCTTTTGGCACCTACTGTGTGCCATTCTGCATTTAAGTGGCGAGGGGGCAAGGAGAGGAGATCCTCCTCTGAGGGTAAAGGAAAGTTCCAGGAACTCAGTAAGCGACGACCCTCTTCCACTGATGCGATGCTGTGTTGCTTGCCATTATGGGTGAGCAGAAGCTTCACATGAAACCCCCATTTATAGGCAATACTGTGCTCCCTAAAAACGGTGGTAATAGGAGCCAGCAGGCGCCTTTGTCGTAGCGTGGCAGCCGACAGGTCTGCATATAATTTCTGAAAAGGCGCGTGCATCTCAGACATCTGCCGGGCCGCCATTAATACAGCTTCTTTTGTGCGGGAAAAATGTATCCGGGCCAGAGTGTCTCTGGGGGTGTTCTCCGGTAAGTGCCGGGGTCTAGGGATCCGATGAGCCCTGTCTATGATCAAGTCCTGATCCGCACATGAAGGCAACAGCTTTTTCATTAAGGATTTCAGATAGTCCATTAGCTCTGAGGGACTAATGTCTTCTGGTATGCCCCGAAATTCAATGTTATTACGCCTAGAGCGATCCTCTAGGTCATTTATTTTGGCTTGGATGCGGTCAATGTCCGCTTGCATGGCTTCCTGATTATCTATCAGCTGGTTGTGCGAGGTCGCAAACTCCCCCATTTTGATTTCCACATGCGCCACTCTCGACTCCAGGCCCGCAACAGACGATTTTAGCGGGGTAATCAGGGAGGAGAAATCAGAATGAAGGGCAGCACTGAAAGCGATTAACATCTCCTTCAAGAGGTTTCCCGCCGCATGTTGATCTGAGGTGGGTAACTTGCATAATATGCTGGTAACAGAGTGGGCATCCAGGCCCTCAGCGCTCACCTCTACGTCTGCAGCCGGTTGGAGTTTAGGCCTCTGCTTCTCTGGACTTCTTGTGTCGGAGCAGAGTGGCGATTGCGCTTTTGCGACACCGGAGGGGGGAGATGAACCAGCGGAGCTGCCTGTCGACGAAGACCGGTTCTCAGGCGTGTGTAAGCTGGAATCGCTCCTCGCTGGCTGTGGTGATTCTCGCTGACGAGCTGGAGAGGATGTGTGTTCCTTCTCAGCCGCATGAGGCAAAGATGGCGGGGCCGCTGGGCTCTGCTGTGAGGCGTCCGCATCCTTTTCAAAGTAAAAATCCAGTTTGCCTTGTTTGGCGTGCACCCTCTTGCCCCTGGGCATCTTGCAAGCGGCTCAGGCACTTTGGGGTGAACGGCACCGGGTGCTTCAGAGGGAATACCTTGCTTAATCAGTCGCTTTGTGCAGGAGCAGCAAGTTCAAGCGGCCATCACGCTCGGCTGCCAAACCACGCCCCCCCAGGGCCCCGTCTTTTTTTATCTAACTAGAATTATGGGTGCTGCCCAGGAACTTTTGCTCTCTCTTATCACCTACCCTTCCATCATCTTGCACTTGAGCCCTTCAACATCTTAGTACAGGGCCAGAGGAATATTTTGGTACCTCTCCATCACTGGAGCAGTGTTTCAGGTACCAATTGCATGCTCCACTTCCTTGGTACTGCTATGCTCTTCATCATGCTAGGCAAAGACTTCTTGAAACTCATATAGTGACTGATGCAGAGCTTCCACTAGACTTCTCTCTATGGGAGGGCTCTCCAGGCCCAGCTGTTCCCACAACCATTTGAGTTCCTCTGGATCTCACTGATGATCTTCTGCTATACATGGAGCCAACAGATCCAGGGGTGCAGCTAGTGCACCTATATCATCAGTCTGTAACACACGGACTTCAGCCTACACCATACGTGGTGGGATGTGCACCTCCACCTCGCTCACATTTACCAGCCGCACCACCACCATTCCGCATTTTATACAAAATAGATATATCACCCGTAGGGGATATGGGACATAAGCGCTGGTATACACAATCAGAAACAGCTAGTCCTTTGAGTTGGCACTATCAGTTAGTGCCGGCCTGAATGACTGAGTGGTTAGCTGCAAGAGTAGGTTATGCCAAGATAAATAAATATAAATAAATATAGGGATCGGAGCATATAGTCAATTGGTGAGAGTGACAAGAAGCAAATAAAATATAATATAAGTATTTGCACTGGGAGTTGAACGGTGAGGGAAAGATTAATATTGATATTACTAACATCGTTAGTACCTTGTCTTTCCTCCAAAATGATCCCTTGCTAAATGTTCCGTTATGCCGTTTCTTGTTTCTGAGTTTCTCTTGTTGTTCCTATCGAGATGCTATTATCCTTTCAAATCGCGGCGTCCTTCTTGCTCACCTGCCAGCAGCAGCGCGGCCCCGGCCGGAAGCACGCGCGAGGGAGCTTGGTCTGTTACCCGGGAAACCGCTTGCGGTGACGTCACCGATACGAGTACAGGGGCCTCCGTAGGACAAAAGACTGTTACCTACGTGTTTCAGAGCCTATCGGGCTCCTTCGTCAGGGTTAGTCTGCTAGTTGTGCATTGGAGGTTTAAATGGCTCATCCGGTTTCCCATGGCAACGGACAAACATTGGTCTTGGAATAAAGGAGGTGCCAGTCTGTCGATCTGTAGTGGACATGCTAAATGCGATTTATTTCCCCATGGATTTTTTCAGATGTTCACTTATTTGTTTATTTGTTTGTTAATGCAATATTTGGGTTTAAATTATACTAGAGAGTGACGGCTACAATTTCTTTTGATTGTATACATATCCATAAAGCACCACCAATATATTATTATATATTTTTATGTAATTTAAAAAAAAAAAAAATTTTTTTTTATTTGTTACTGAAATGCGAACAGTTCTATTTCCTGGTTTAGTCCATTTGGGGCTAAACTGTTGCATCTAAAAATCCATTTGCTCTCGGTTCTGGACATGGCTTTGATATAGTCGCCTCCCCTCTTATCTTGCTTGACTCTTTCTATGCCCCCAAAATTGGATCCTAAGAATTTTCCCTGGTGAAATTCTGTGTAGTGGCGTGACAGTGGATGATTCTCTGATTTCTTATTGATGTTATTAATATGTTCCCTTAGTCTAACTCTAAGTTCTCTTTTGGTTCGCCCCACATACATTTTACCACATGGGCACTTAATATAGTAGATAACTCCTTTGGTATGACAGGTAATGTAGTCTTTTATTGTGTGTTTGCCTTGTGGGGTGTCTATTTGGAGTGTGGGTTTAACCTGGTGCCTCAGGATTTTGCAGTTGGTACACAGTCTACAGGGGTAAAAGCCCTTTTTGGCACATGTTTTCGGGTTCACTTTATCTTTCTTGACGGAGGGGGCCACCAGGTTGGCCAAGTTTGGAGCTTTTTTTGAAGATAAATGTGGGGTTATTGGGGATCTTATTACCAATGATCTTGTCGTATTTTAAAATATCCCAGTATTTGTATATAATTCTTTTGAAGTTATTAACCCCTACACTGTATGTTGTGATGATGGGGATTTTGATTTCGTCAGGGTCCTCAGGGTCATTTCTGTCTCCTTTTTGTCCTAGATTTTTTGTCTTCTAATAGGGTATTTCGGTCCAAGTCTTCTACGGTTCTGATAATAGGAATAAGTGTTTCTAGTTTGTAACCTTTTTCTGTGAATTTAGCGTTTAGCATTTCGGCCTCTTCTTTATAGTTAATATTAGTGGTGCAATTTCTACGTGCTCGTATGTATTGGCTATAGGGGATGTTGTTCAGCCATATAGGTAAGTGACAACTGTCCAGGGGAATAAATCCATTAGTATCTGTGGGTTTATGATATGTTTTGGTGTGTAATTGTCCATTCTCAATAAATATACTCAGGTCAAGAAAGTTAATCTGAACTTTATCATAAGATGGGGTGAATTGCAGATAAAAATCATTTTTATTTAAATTAGTTAAAAAGCTGTCAAGGGATATGGTGTCCCCTTGCCAGATAAAAACAATATCGTCAATGAATCGCTTCCAGAGGACCAGACCCGCACTGAGCCCGCCATGGGGGAAGAGGGGAGGCGACTATATCAAAGCCATGTCCAGAACCGAGAGCAAATGGATTTTTAGATGCAACAGTTTAGCCCCAAACGGACTAAACCAGGAAATAGAACTGTTCGCATTTCAGTAACAAATAAAATTTTTTTTAAAAAAAATTACATAAAAATATATAATATATTGGTGGTGCTTTATGGATATGTATACGATCAAAAGAAATTGTAGCCGTCACTCTCTAGTATAATTTAAACCCAAATATTGCATTAACAAACAAATAAACAAATAAGTGAACATCTGAAAAAATCCATGGGGAAATAAATCGCATTTAGCATGTTCACTACAGATCGACAGACTGGCACCTCCTTTATTCCAAGACTAATGTTGGTCCGTTGCCATGGGAAACCGGATGAGATATTTAAACCTCCAATGCACAACTAGCAGACTAACCCTGACGAAGGAGCTCGATAGGCTCTGAAACGCGTAGGTAACAGTCTTTTGTCCTACGGAGGCCCCTGTACTCGTATCGGTGACGTCACCGCAAGCGGTTTCCCGGGTAACAGACCAAGCTCCCTCGCGCGTGCTTCTGGCCGTGGCCGCGCTGCTGCTGGCAGGTGAGCAAGAAGGACGCCGCGATTTGAAAGGATAATAGCATCTCGATAGGAACAACAAGAGAAACTCAGAAACAAGAAACGGCATAACGGAACATTTAGCAAGGGATCATTTTGGAGGAAAGACAAGGTACTAACGATATTAGTAATATCAATATTAATCTTTCCCTCACCGTTCAACTCCCAGTGCAAATACTTATATTATATTTTATTTGCTTCTTGTCACTCTCACCAATTGACTATATGCTCCGATCCCCATATTTATTTATATTTATTTATCTTGGCATAACCTACTCTTGCAGCTAACCACTCAGTCATTCAGGCCGGCACTAACTGATAGTGCCAACTCAAAGGACTAGCTGTTTCTGATTGTGTATACCAGCGCTTATGTCCCATATCCCCTACGGGTGATATATCTATTTTGTATACACTTACCTAAGGAGAACAATAGCTCCTTATTAGACATCTAGCAGCAGGATCTTCCTATACAGGTAGATTTACACACATCTATACAATAGGAGCGAAGGGGGGTCTCTTTCTTATTTATTCATTCCGCATTTTAACCTGCTAATGTGTGTCCGACAGCCCAGGTGGACTGTTATGTGACAGAAGCCGAGAGCTCCACCAGTACTGTGGCTATCCTTTGTTTGTTATGAGTACCCACAAACAAGGGTATAGTGACCTGTTGCTGAGGTTAAATGTGCACGCTACTTGCAGGGGACTATCACTATTCCTACCTTGCCTACCATGTCTGCAAACCTGCTCTGCAGGACACATGTTTGATGGAGCTGCATTAGGGTCTGATGTACCTCTTGGGTGACGTCTATTAGCTTATCGTATCCCTCACCCAGCTCTTTCGTAAGCAACTTGTCTAGTTCTCCATATTGATTCTGAAAGCAAGTCTGGTAAAGTTCACTAAATGTCATAGTGACTTAGGATCCTATATCTATCAGACATGTTGTAGGGTGACCACGTGTCCCGGATCGCCTGGGACAGTCCCGCATTTGGAGAGTCTGTCCCGGGTCCCGGTCACCCTCATTCCGGGACAATGCAGTGTCCTGGAATGACCTGAGCCGCCGACCGCTGCTTTGACCAGGGCCGTTTCTTGGGTGTCTGTCAGAAGGGGGGCACCGGCAGGGCACAGCAGGAGATGAGCGCTGCCGGTGGAAGCGCTCACTCATCTCTATAGTTATCTGTATCGCCATCCTCAGGACGGCGATACAAATATCTGTGCTGCGGCAGCCAGCAGGGGAGGGAGAGGTGTGTCCCCTCCCTGTTCCTCTGATAGGCTGCCAGCACTAGGCCGGCAGCCTATCAGAGGCCGGTGCAGGTGGCGCGATGATGTCATCGCGCCGCCTGAGCCAGCGAGGGACACAGGCCGGAAGAGGCCTGCATCGCATCCTGGAGGAGGTAAGTATACGTTTTTGTTTTTTTATATATATATATGTAGGCTCCTGGCACATAAGGGGGGCTACTGGCACAGACATAAGGGGGACTACTGGCACATGATAGGGGAGCTACTGGCACATAAGGGGGACTACTGGCACATAAGGGGGGCTGCTGGCACATAAGGGGGGCTACTGGCACATAAGGGGGGCTACTGGCACATAAGGGGGGCTACTGGCATATAAGGGGAGCTACTGGCACATGATAGGGGGCTACTGGCACATAAGGGGGGCTACTGGCACTTGATAGGGGGGCTACTGGCACATGATAGGGGGGCGACTGGCACATAAGGGGGCTACTGGCACATGATGGGGGGGCACTCTGGCTACTGGCACAAGATGGTGGGGGGCTCTTATTACTGGCACATGATTGGGGGCATCTATGGGGGCACATCTTACTGGCACATGATTAGGGGGCATCTATGGGGGCACATCTTACTGGCACATTATTGGGTAGCACTATAGGGGCATCTACTGAGGCTAAAAATAAGGGGTATTTTATATGGGGGGCTCTGTATAGGGGCATTTTATACTGGGACACATTATGGTGGGTACTATGGGGAAGGGGGGAGAGGAGCACTATGGGGTCATCTACGGGGGCACTAAGAAGGGGTATTTTATATTGGCACATTATGGGAACATTAGCTCAACTGGGGGCATTACAAGGGGGTATGTTTTGCACATTATAAGGAGAATTATTTCTACTGGGGGGGCATTATGGTGGGCATTATTAGTCCCCCATGGTATGACCCCCTAGTAGCAGCACAGCCTCTCCCTGCTCTGCTATCCCTCTGCCCATTCTCCAAATCCTTATTATGAAATCTTTCTCATTAGGATAAAGCACATCAGCTCCACCGAGCCTCCGGCCAAAGTGTTGAAGTGGTGTCCGAGATCCCCAAGGGCCAAGCCAAGTAATTGTAAGTTTTCATGTGGAGTATGTTTATGTTATACACATATAGCCTACACTGTGCCACACGTTATACAGTATACCTCTACACTGTGTAGGGGTTATACTGTTTATTGTACAGCATGTCACAGAGGTTATATTGTCCGGCATGGTGTAACCTCCATACATTTTATGTACAGTATACAGTAATCCGCTTTGCCATCTATGCTTTGAATCTGGTTTTATATGTTACTTGGTTTTTGTACATTTACTTGCGTGTGCTAGTTGAGACCTGCACTAAGTTTGACGAAATGCACTTTTGAAAGTAAGTGTCCCTGAATGGCAGTTAGGAAATGTGGTCACCCTTTACTGACAGTCCATTTATCCATGGCTGAACCACAGGGCAACATCCAACAATGTCCTCTGGGATAGAACCAGGGCCCTTAGGAAGGGATCCCGAAGCTTGCCCATCAGCAGTGGGAGCTCTTATTTTAAAGGTAGTTGGTTGAGGGGCTGGGGATGAGAAACTGTACAGGTCTAGGCCAGGTGGCCCAGTTCTCCACACCTCCAGCACTGACAGGTGTTGCCCAGCCTGATGCGACCTCCCGCCACATTTTACCTGGGTGCCTCAGTTGGGAGATCTCATCCTTAAAGGATAACTGTCACATTTAGACCCTAATTTCAATTTTCATATATGTAGTTACTAATAACATGATATTCCAGAATCAGTTACTATTAGACTGACTTACCCCATATTTAATAAGATTCAGCCCTTAGCAACCAGTCTGCATAAAACTGCAATTTCACTATTCAGTTAAGATGGCCGCCACTGCCCTCACCCTGAGGCTAATCCCGCCTGCCCTCACTAGCCAGTAACAATAGGCCCCCCAAAAGTGTCAGTAACCAGAGCCCTCCCCCCTAATGGGTTAATCTCCTGCAGCACAAAGGGGTCCTCTTACCACATGTTGCTTTCATTTATACACTGAGCAGATGGCAGATCTCCCTTCCCTGGTCTGCGCTGGTTCAACTCTGCATCCTCCAGCTCTGCTGAGTGAGGGAGCGTCTGCCAAGCGCAGGGAGAGAGAGAAATGCACACAGCCCAGGCACTGTTATCAGCTGCTGGGGAGGACCTAGCTTTAATCATTTACTTACAGTCCCTGGCTGTCAGAAATGTGACCTTGTGTCCTCCGTCAGAAATGTGCACGCAAGCCTGCTTCTGTGTCCTCCGTCCTTCAACAGATAGACGGAACATGCCTAGCAACCCTATTTTAAGCACAGGTAAAAGTAGGCAGTACAGGGAACAAAAATGTGGAATTAAGGGGTAATTGAATGCACAGTGAAAATTTGAAATAGGGCCACTAAGGTGATATTAACCGCCTCCGGACCGCCTAACGCACGGATGCGTCCTGGAGGCGGTCGATTCATTCCTCCTGGACGCATCCGTGCGTCATCTCGCGAGAAGCAAGATTTCGGTCAGACCGGCCCGCGCATGCGCATCGCGGGCCGGCAAAAGTTAGAGGAGTATTTCGTCAGCAACCTGCCAGCCAATGATCGTCGCTGGCAGGTTGCTGATTTTTTTAAAATCGAATCACAAGCCATCTAACACCTTATATTTATAAATATAAGGTGTTAAATGGCTCCTCTGCTGGTCCTTTTGGTCGGTTGATTCCAGCAGAGGAGCAGACATCACAGTGAGTACCCACCAACACCACACTTAGCCCCCAGATCACCCTCCATCACCCCAATTAACCCCTTGATCACCCCTTGATCGCCCCTGTCAATCACCTAGTGAAAGGGAAAAAAGTGATCAGTGTAAACTGTCACTTATTTTTTTCACTGGTATTGACTGATAGGTTTTAGGATAGTTTAGGCCCCTTGGTTAGGTAGTTAGCATCGGTTAGCGCCCAGCCCACCGCACCGCAGTCACTGATTCGCTGATTAGCGTATTGCTAATCAGCTTTTGTACTTTTATAGTATCTGTAAGTGATCAAAACTGATCACAGTCAGATCTATAATAGTATTAGTGTCACCTTAGCTCGCCCTCCACCCAAAACGCAGTGTTTGCCCGATCAGGCCTGATCGGTCGCCCACACGTGCGTTCACCCACGCCCGCCCCGCCGCAGTGACAAAAAATTAATTTTTTTTTTGATCACTGCACAATCACTTTACAAGCGCTGCGGCGATAAAAAAAATCAGTTTTGATATTTTTTATCAATCGCAGCGGCCTCCGGTACTTCGCTAGCCTCCCATTTGTAAGATATGCTTGCTTTTTTTCTTGGGTAGTCTCAGGGAATACCCCTAAATTTAGTAGTCCAAATGTCAAACAGGGGGTATTCTTCTGAAGAGGCCTACAGGATTCTGACCCAGTCGGTTGAGGAATGGGAACCCTCATCTGATGAATCTAGCGGGTTAGAATATGAACCTGTAGAAAGCAGTGGCAGTCTGACCCAAAGTTCGGACGAGGAGGTTGAGGTCCCTGATAGCACCAGGCGTACCCGGCCCAGACCACAGGTTGCGCAGGATCCGTTTCAAGGGCAGCAGAGTGGGGCTGGCGCTGTCGGATTACGTAGTGAGGCATACACCAGCAGCGCAGCCCATCCTGGACCTAGT
>NC_053391.1:192696033-192719726 GCF_905171765.1 Bufo bufo | reverse complement strand
GACAATTTAACCCCTTGACATTCAGTGACATTATTTTAACCCCCATAATGTATGGTAAAACTTTATGTTAGGACTAGGGTATTGCTTAAGAGAGTTAATGTGGTGGGTGCTTACACAGGTTAAGACAGTTAACATAAAAATATAAAAGCAGTATAATGATTGATATAAAATCATATTAACCAATACGGTGTTACCCGTGTGAAGTTAGGTAGGGCGGAAAGTCTTTTCTATGAAGCCGAGAGTGTGAGGACTTTAGGGTGGAGCCACTCTCTTTAAAGTGGGTGAGGGGTCTGTACCTGTGAATGAAACACATCAAAGAAAAAAGAAGAAACCTCCACTGTTGCAGATTGAGCGACCTGTCAGAGGTTACAATTCACCTCAGAGGGGGCTTTAAAGGCATTGAACCCGAAACAAAGGACATGAGGGTTGAACAGAGAGTTTTTATAGTGCTCCACATATTCTTTCAGGTTCTGCAGCTTCTTCTTTAAGACACTTGTTTCCACTCCTGTGGGATTGGGGGGAGATTCATAAGGTTTCCAGCCTCTGGGTGTGACAGTGGGATTCGCCATTTTTGGAGTAGCTTTTTGCCTTCATCAAGGGTGCGAATGACATGGAGGTAGATATCAGTAGCTTTAAGGGAAAGCCCCAACAATATGCCACATTGGAGTTGCGTAGGGATAATGTAATGGGAAGGAGGGTCCACCTCTGTTTTAAGGTCGATGCCGACAAGTCAATTAATACTTTAACTGATTAGAAGGGTGAGGGCAGGGTGCCAGCTTTCCTGGCCGCATACATAATAGCCTCTTTGACGTGGAAGAAGTGGATTCTTGACAAGGTGTCTCTGGGGAGCTCAGGGCTCAGGTGCTTTGGTTTAGGAACTCTACGTATGTGCCCTGTCTATAGTGAGGTCATGCTCCGTCAATTCCGGCATAAGCTTGCTGAGTAGCTTTTTTATGTAAGCCGAGAGGTCTTTGGGCTGTACTTATTCAGGTAAACCCCTGAATTTGATGTTGCTTCTGCGTGAGCGGTCTTCAAGCGGTCTTTTCCTTTTTATAGCCTCTACCTCCTCCGCCCTTTCATTATGGGCATCTATCACTGTGTTCTGGGATGTAGCAAATTCGCCCATTTTTTACTCCACATGTAACACCCTGTCCTCCACCTCTTGTATTCCAGCAGACAATGGGTTAATCAGAGATACAATGTCATGCTGTAGAGAGGCTTTTGATGCCATCAGCATCTGCTTTAGAGTTTCCTCTGAGGGTGGTTTATCTGAGGTTGGGAAACTGCTGAACAAGTCTGCTTGTGGGTTAGGGTAAGTATGGTTCCCTCGTAAGGCACTGACCTGAATGTTATCAGGGATGTCCATCCGTGGCTTCTGTTTCCTAGGACTGTGGGGCAGAGACACTGCGGATTGATCATGCTGGGCGCCATATTCAAAGTCAGCTTCTGTCAGTGGTGGAGGCCTCAATTCTTCTGGTGTAGGCGGGAAGAAAGGAAGGTAAGGAAGGCTCTGGAGATCGGGGAGAGTCCGCTCCCTCTTGCGGGGAGAGCGATCTTGGTGCTTGTGTTGGAGACATGCTCCGGATGGAAGCAGGGGATGTGGTCTTGCTGTTTGAGATAGCACCATCTTTGATTTTTCCCTTCTCGAAGAAGGACTCTAGATTCCCGTTGTTAAACCCTGATAGGGCTCTTTTATTCTTCCCCATTCTGACAGTGGAGGATTTAAGTGGTGTAGCCGTTTGAATGATCCGTGTGGGTGAAGGTTCTGCTATGTAAAAGTCGCTATGGTGCAGGAGCAGCTCACTCACACAGCCATCACTCTCGGCAGCCAAGCCACTCCCCCCCAGTTGTCCACATTTGAACATTGTGTCTTTCTTTTGTGCATAGGAGCTCGAAATTGTACACAATACTTCATGTGCGTCCTTACTAGTGGTTTGTAAAGTGGCAGAACTATTGGCTGTAGCTTCCTCACACTGGTTGCTACAGTTAACTGTACTGTCATCTAAAATGTATTTTCCATGTCAGTGTTACCTAGTATTTTCCATTTCATATGTACTGTTTATTTGTATTTTCCACCTCTTTGTATATTCTCTACCCATGTGCATAACCTTACACTTGCCACTTCTCTGCCCAGGCTTCCAATATTTCCCATCTGTAGCAAAATGAAAGTAGGATGCCCGGGAACCCAAGTTCACCCATAATGCAATGCAGTTCCTTAAGACTTACACTGAACTGCAAGAGCTGTTAGAAATGTCCAGGAAACTGTGCATGCACTTCAGCCACTCATGCCGTGCCAAGCACACCCTCCTTGAGCTGCAAAGGCAAAATGCTCTTCCTCAACATTGCCTGATATGTAGCTTTTCCACTCATTGGAACTCCACGCTCCATATGGTAGACCACCTGTACAAACAGAGGAAGGCGGTCAACAATTTCTTAATGCTGCAGACGAACAGGTCTACTGCCCAGTGTAACTTCTACGTTAGCCAGTGGCAGCCCATGTGTGACACATGCCATTTTCTCAGGCCCTTTGAGGAGGCCACTATATTTGTCAGTTGGCAGAACTATGGGATGAATGATGTACTGTAATTCCACTCGTTCACATTCTGGAGGGGTGGTGACAAATTTGATTGGCGAGGGAACAGAAGACTTGGCACCTGCATTTCATTGCGACCTGAGCCTTGAGGAGTTTAAACTGCCAGAGGAGGAGGACATAAACGCCCAGTAATTATATACATAACCAGGTGGTTTATCTGCCCAAGCGACAGGAGAGGAGCAGGAGGAGCAAAAGGAGCATGAGGAGCTGGAGGGTGACGACAAAGATAACGCAGATGTACCCGACATACCGTGTCAGTATGCAGTGGAGATGGAGGCAGGGAGTCCCTCAGAGTCCCTTGCGCAAATGGCCAGATGCATGCTGTCATGTTTATGTAGTGACAGCCGCATTGTCAGGATTTGGCAGAGGGATGACTACTGGCTATCCACAATGTTAAACTCTTTTTTTTTTTGACCTTCTGAGAGAGATGCAAAATTGACTACTATAGAGACATGCTGTGTAGTGAGTTGGTCGCTGCCTACAAGAGCCAACGCCCGTTCTCAGGAAGGTATGACCGGCGGGACCCCCTACACTCACGCTCTACTGCCATGACTGAAGATGGTGGTGGTGGAGGGCAGGAGCAGCATCATATGTAGAAACTTCAGTCTGGAGTCTAGGATGAGCAGTTTTCTTCAGCTGCCTACTGAAGAAACCTCCCAGCAGCAGCAGGACATGCAGCAGAACATCAACCAGCAGGTGGTGGCATATTTGGACTGCACCCCGTCAGCCATGATCCAAGATCTCCTGGACTATTGGGCATGCAAACTTGAAGTATGGCTGAGTTTGCCATTGTCATGCTATCCTGCCTGGCCAGTAGTGTGGCATCATATTGAGTCTTCAGTGTGGCGGGGGGCATAGTTACCCCTAAGAGAACTCGCCTTTCCTCTCAAAATGTTGAGAGACTAACCTTCATAAATATGAATCAGGTGTGGATCAACCAGAATTTCCAGACACCGGTGCCTGATGCAACAGAATAGATCATTCTGCCACTAATGATCATACTGTAGTGTGCTACCACACCAGAACATTCTGCAAAATGGGCCGTTACTTCTGGCCATGTGCTGCTGCCACCATTCTTATGTTGCCACCAGCCTGCTGCCTCTACTGCCATTCTTATCCTACTGATATGTACATGTAACATTTTTAAAAGCATATGCATGCCACTGGCTCTTGCTATCACAATGCTGTTGGTTTCTGCTACTACTGTGATCTGCAACCATCTTGTGCTGTATACCCCCTACCCACAATTGTCCTTATTACTGCCACTGCTGTTGGCTCCCATCCTCACTCTATTATGGGGTCACTATTGTCCCTGTTACTGCCACTGCTGCCACCCTTCCCACTCTGTCATGTCATGTGGCAGCTATTGTCACTGTTACTGTCACTGCTGCTGGTGCCACCCTCCCCACTGTCATGAGGACACTACTTGAATTAGAACTGACACTAACATTGACCTGTAATACTGACGCACAGTAAATATACAGCTAACAGATGGGATTGAAAAGCATGGACTGCCACAACATGCATTAAAATATTTTTTTTTTCCTCCTCTACTTTATTAGCGCTGCCTCCATTTCTTTACTCTGTTCCACTAAGGAGCCATTTGGACTTTGGACACAGCTCCTACAGTGGTGTGCACTGGTTTTTGGCTTTACTGAAGGGTGCTGTATGTTTGTCTTCTTGTTTAACACCAGGGATTAGCTATGAATCTTGGTGCACTGCACAGAGATGTAGACAGTGAAAAATGACAGCACAGTACTGATGGCACAGTACCTACAGAACGGAATAACTATGAATGTGGGTGCACTCGAACGTAATGTACACGGCGATACACTCTCCCTGCAATCTCCCTGCAGTTTAATTTCCAAGCCTTCACACTGAGAATGGGCTATAAAGTAGGATGAACATAATTTATCGTGATTCGTGCCAAATTAATTTGTAATTAATCAAATTTCTTGACTAAATTCGTAAAATCGACTGAATCAAATTTTTCAAAATTTCACTCATCTCTAATCATCAGCAAAAATATTTTTCTATGCAAATCCTCTACAAGATAATTAATAAATATATTAAAGAGAATAGGGCCCAGTACTGACCCCTATGGTACCCCACTAGTGACGGTGACCCAATCTGAGTGTGTACCGTTAATAACCACCCTCTGTTTTCTATCACTGAGCCAGTTACTTACCCACATACAGACGTTTTCCCCCAGTCCAACCATTCTCATTTTATGTACCAAACTTTTATATGGCAAAATATCAAATGCTTTGGAAAATTCAAGATTAATTAATGTATCCAATGACTTTCCTATGTCAGTATACAACTTACTTTCCCACAGAAACGGATCATAATAGTTTAACAAGAGCAGTCCCTCATAAACCCAGGTCCATTTGGAGTTATACACTTATTTCACTGAGATACAGTACTGCAAGATAGCTTATTATTTACCCATAATAGAAGTTAAAGGGGTTGTGCAGCCAGTACATATTGATTACCTATCCTCAGGATAGGTCATCAATATCTGATCGGTGCGGGTCCAACTCGCGGATGAGATGGAGCTCGTATGAGCACTGATTCCTCTACAAGATTACACTGCGTGTCGGTCGGAGTGGTGGCACAGTGTAATTCAAATGAATGGAACAATCACTTGTAATTACACAGTGCCGCAAAACCTCCAAGACTACACGCAGTGTAATCTTAAAGAGGAACTAGCGCTCACGCGAGTGCCCCCTCGTCTTCAAACAGCTGATTGGTAGGGGTGCCGGAAGACAGTCCCCCACCTATCAGATATTGATGACCTATCCAGATAATCACATCTGTGGCAGAAATCACTCAGATTTTGGGGGCAGATCTTGTAGTTAAATACTGTACATGTTAGATTTGCAATATGCAAATCTGACAAGTATGAAATTATTCTAAATGTACATTCACATGTGATGGAATTTCTGCAACAAAATCTGCACATGTGTATTCTTTAAAGTTGTGTTTTTTATTTTGCGGATTATGCTGGGGGTCCTCCGTAGAATAGGTTGGGTATTTTGTTTGTGAATTATGCTGCAGATTTCTGTGCAGATTATATAATTATTTAAATAAATGGAGACATTCAGCTCTAGGAAATCCTCAACAAAATTTATTTTTGCAGCAAACAGAATGCAGGTATTGACACCTTTCACCCCTATAGACTAAAAAGGGGGATGTCTTTATTGTGTGTATTTTGGTGAGGAAAATTCATAGTATGAGTATACCCTAAGGATCCTTTTATAAGTAAATCCTTAAATACCCATAACAAAACAATATAAAAGCTACAACAGATATTATTATTATTTCTTTCATATGTGGATATACAGCTCTACTTTTTTCCATATATGAAGTTTCACATGAAAAAAAGTAGATTCATAACCAAGTCATGGTCTCATAAAACCTTGATAATGACCTTGTTTAATTAAAGAATGTCAAGGTTCATAGATCCTGTGGAATACATTACTTAAGATGTTGGTTAATGGTTTATTACTTAAAGTACCAGTAGATAGAAAAGATAAAGACTGTGATATATTTCAATGGCTAACTGAAAAGTTGATGATGAATAACAAGCTTTCAAGACTCCTTGGGTTTCTTCTTCAGGCACACAAAATCAGAAAAGTAATAGTTTTACACACAAGTACAAAGAAATATTGTAGTAAACAAGAGACATAGGATTCAAAATTGTCACAACTTGCTTGCCAAAGATATACCTATGGAGTAACCATGGTGTAATCCCCTGAAAATGGGGAAAATGTCTCCTTCTTTAACCACTTTAAGACCGGGCCATTTACCCCCTTCCTGACCAGGCCTAATTTTGAAAATCTGACACTAGTCATTTATGTGGTAATAACTTTGGAACGCTTTTACTTATCCAAGCCATTCAGAGGTTGTTTTCTCGTGACACATTGTACTTCATGTTAATGGTAAATTTGAGTCAATATGTTTTACTTTTATTTATAAAAAAATCGAAAAGTTAACAAAAATCTGAAAAATTCACCGTTTTCTAAATTTGAATCTCTCTGCTTTTAAGACAGTTAGTGATGCCTCATAAAATATTTATTAATTAACATTTCTCATATATCTACTATATGTTGCCATCATTTTAGTAATGTAATAAAAAAAATTTAGGACGCTAGAAGGTTTAGAATTTTAGAAGCAATTTTTGCAATTTTTAAAAACATTTCCAAAGTCAACTTTTTTAAGGACCAGTTCATTTCCAAAGTCACTTTGTGGGGCTTACATAATAGAACCAACCCATAAATGACCCCATTTTAGAAATTACACCACTCAAAACTGGTTTTAGAAATGTTGTTAACCCTTTAGGTATTCCACAGGAATTAAAGCAAAATAGAAGTGATATTTTAAAATGTCATTTTTTTTTAGCAGATTTTCCATTTTAATAATTTATTACCTTGATTTTGCAGTTTGCAGAAACACCCCATATGCGATCGTATTCTGCTGTTTGGGCACACGGCAGGGCAGGGCCGGCACTTCCATTAAGGCAAGGGGGGCAACTGCCCCCGGGCTCCCAAGTCCTTAGGGGCCCCCGCCGGCCCGCAACTAAATATATTTAAGTGGGCCCCGTCCCCCGTGGCGGCAAGTGGGGGCAGCGGCGGCCGGACAGTCACACAGGGAGATGAGCGCTTCCATTGTGGAAGCGCTCATCTCCATAGTCATCTGTATGCTCAGGACAGCGATATAGATGGCTGTTTGGAGGAGCAGGGGAGAGGGCGGCGCAGGCGGCGTGATGACGTCATCGCGCCGCCTGAGCCGTACAGCGCGGGACACAGGCCGGAAGAGGCCTGCATCGCATCGCTGACATGGAGGTAAGTATAAGTGTTTTTTTTTTTTTGTGTGTGTGTTTTTTGTGTACAATACTGGCGGCTACTGATATGAGGGGGGCTCTGACTAATGTCACATGATGGGGGGCCTCTGGCTACTGTCACATGATGGGGGGGCCTCTGGCTACTGACACATGATGGGGGGGCTCTGGCTACTGGCAAATGATGGGGGGGCCTCTGGCTACTGGCAAATGATGGGGGGGGCCTCTGACTACTGACACATGATAGGGGGGGGGGCTCTGGCTACTGGCAAATGATGGGGGGGCCTCTGGCTACTGACACATGATGGGGGGCCTCTGGCTACTGGCACATGATATGGGGGGGCTCTGGCTACTGGCACATGATATGGGTGGGCTCTGGCTACTGGCACATAATATGGGGGGGCTCTGGCTACCGGCACATGATATGAGGGGGGCTCTGGCTACTGGCGCATGATATGTGGGGGGCTCTGGCTACTGGCACATGATATGGGGGGGGCTCTGGCTACTGGCACATGATATGGGGGGGGGCTCTGGCTACTGGCACATGATGGTAGGGCTCTGCCTACTGGCACATAATGGGGGGGGCTCTGGCTACTGGCACATGATATGGGGGGGCTCTGGCTACTGGCACATGATATGGGGGGCCTCTGGCTACTGGCACATGATATGGGGGGCTCTTGTTACTGGCACAAGATGGTGGGAGGGGCTCTTATGACTGGCACATGATTGGGGGGCATCTATGGGGGTACATTTTACTGGCACATTATTGGGGGACATCTATGGGGGCACTTATTACTGGCACATTATTGGGTGGCACAATGGGGGCACTTCTTACTGGCACATTATTGGTGGGTACTATAGGGGAATCTACTGAGGCCACAAAGAAGGGGTATTTTATATGGGGGGCTCTGTACAGTAGCATTTTATATTGTGACACATTATGGTGGGTACTATGGGGAAGGTGGGAGAGGAGTACTATGGGGTCATTTACGGGGGCACTAAGAAGGGGTATTTTATACTTACAAATTATGGGGGACACTGAGGGCATCTACTGGGGCACTATATATGGGGCATTTTATACTGGTACATTATGGGGGCACCAGGAGGGAGGGGGGAGAGGAGCACTATGGGGGCATTTACTGGGGGCACTATATAGGGGTATTTTATACTGGCACATTATGGGGGCACTATTTGGAACATTAGCTCAACTGGGGGCATTACAAGGGGGTATTTTTTGCACTGTCACAATATAAGGAGAATTATTTCTACTAGGGGGGCATTATGGTGGGCTTTATTACTCCCCCATGGTATGACCCCCTAGTAGCCGCACCAGCCTCTCCATGCTCTGCTATCCCTCTGCCCCTTCTCCAAATCCTTATTATGAAATCTTTCTCATTAGGATAAAACACAACATCAGCTCCTCCGAGCCCCCCAGCCAAAGTGTTGAAGTGGTGTCCGAGATCCCCAAGGGCAAAGCCAAGTAACTGTAAGTTTTCATGTGAAATATGTTTGTTATACACATATAGCATACACTGTGCCACACAATATACAGCTTCTTCTGTATAAACGTCCACAAATTAATACTCCAGAGTCAATACGGGATGCTAAAGTCAGCAAGTGTCATGGGGGGGCCCTTATTATTTTTTGCCCCAGGGCCCCATTTCACCTAGAACCGGCCCTGCGGCAGGGCACAGAAGGCAAGGAGCCCCATATGGTTTTTGGAGGGCAGATTTTGCTGGAATGGTCTTTGGGCACCATGTTGCATTTGAAGAGGCCCTGAGGTAACCCCACAGTGAAAACCCCCAAAAAGCAAACACATTTTTTAAACTACACCACCCAAGGAATTTTAAGTGGTGTAGCGAGCACTTCACTCAACAGCTGTTTCATAGAATTTTTAATACTTGAAAAATTAAAAAAAAATTTACAAGAAAATTGTGTTTTAGGCCCAAACTTTCTTTTTCACAAAAGATAACAGGAGAATATCCCCCCCGTTCCCCAATTGCTGCCCACTTTCCCCTGAATACATTAACACCCCAATTGTGGTCGTAAACTGTTATTTGGGGATACGCCAGGGCTCAGAAGGGAAGGAGCGGCATCTGGATTTTCTAACATGGAATTTTCTGTTATGGATTTTAAGAGCAATTACTTTTTTTATTTGTTGTTGAATGAGATGCGTGAGGGCTTATTTTGTGCGAAACAAGCTATAGTTTTTATTGGCACCATTTTTGGGTACATTTGGCTTTCTGGTTTTTACACCGTTCACTTGATGAGGTAGATCATGTGATATTTTTATATATCCGGTCATTATGGACCCAACGATACCAAATACAGTATGTCTACTTTTTTTTTATTTTTACGTTTTACACAATAAAAACCTTTTTAGAAAAAAAAATCATGTTTTTGTGTTGCCATTTTCTTAGAGCCATATTTTTATTTTATTTTTCTGGCTATAATCTTTTTTGAGGGCTTGTTTTTTGAAGGATGAGGTGAAGTTTTTATTGCTACCATTTTGGCGTACATATGACTTTTTGATTGATTGACATAATGTTTTTTGTGAGGTGAGGTAACTAAAAAAAACAGTTTTGGCATAATTTTTATTTGTTTTTTACACTGTTCACTTTACACAAATAATCATGTTTCTGTGTTGCAATTTTCATAGAGTCATATTTATTTTTATTTTTATGGCTATGGTCTTGTGTGGGGGCTCATTTTTTGCAGGATGAGGTGACATTTTTATTGCTACCATTTTGGGGTACATACGACTTTTGATTGATTAAGGCCTCTTTCACACCGGCGAGTCTTCCGCGCGGGTGCAATGCGTGAGGTGAACGCATTGCACCCACACTGAATCCGGACCCATTCATTTCTATGGGGCTGTGCACATGAGCGGTGATTTTCACGCATCACTTTTGCATTGTGTGAAAATCGCAGCATGCTCTATATTGTGCGTTTTTCACGCAACGCAGGCCCCATAGAAGTGAATGGGGCTGCGTGAAAATCGCAAGCATCCGCAAGCAAGTGCGGATGCAGTGCGATTTTCACGTATGGTTGCTAGGTGACGATCAGGATGGGGACCCGATCATTATTATTTTCCCTTATAACATGGTTATAAGGGAAAATAATAGCATTCTTAATACAGAATGCTAAGTAAATTAGGGATGGAGGGGTTAAAAAATAAAAATAAATAATTAAACTCCCCTCATACACTGCCCGGCTCGTCTTCTGTCTTCTTCTTTGATGGCCTGGGAGAAAAGGACCTTTGGGGACATCACTGCGCGTATCACTTGGTCCATCACATGATCCATCACCATGGTGATGGACCATGTGATGAGCACAGTGACGTCATCAAAGGTCCTTTTCTCCGAGGTCCTCAAAGAAGAAGAAAGAAGAGAAGTCGGGCTGCGCGAACAATTAATTATTATTATTTTTTTAACCCCTTAGCATTCTTAGTACAGAATGCTAAGTAAATTAGGGATTAATTTACTTAGCATTCTGTACTAAGAATGCTATTTTCCCTTATAATTATGTTATAAGGGAAAATAATAAAATTTACACAACACCGATCCCAAACCCGAACTTCTGTGAATAAGTCCGGGTTCAGGTCTGGGTACCGATTTTTCTCACGCGCGTGCAAAACCCATTAAAACGCTTTGCACTTGCACGGAAAAATCGTGCATTTTACCGCAACGCACCTGCATCCTATCCGGCCCTCACACGTGACGCCCGTGTGAAAGAGGCCTAACATTATGTTTTTTGGGAGGTGAGCTCACTAAAAAATCTGTTTTGGTGCAATGTTTATTTATAAAAAAATTTACGGCGTTCACCTGATGGGGTAGATCATATGATATTATTATAGAGCCAGTCGTTGTGGACACGGTGATAACAAATGTGTCTATTTTTTAACATTTTATAAATAACGGATTTGCGGGAAAATATATATATTTTTTAACTGTGAAAGACTTTTTACTATTGATTTCTCCTGTAACTGGGGATGACATAGTAGCCCCAGTTACAGGGGAAATACACCCCCCAGAGAGGCTGTACAGCATAATTATGCGCTGTACAGCCTCAGTGCAGGGCTGATCGAGGTCTATGGAAGACCCGACAGCTCTTGCACTCACCAGGACCTGGCGATCACATGACCACTGGGCCGGGACAGGAAGCGGCATAGCGCTTCCTGATCTGTATACACAGCGCTCGTTGAGCACTGTGTAAACAGTGATCTAGAAGGCAGGGACACTTAGGAACGGTCCCTGCCTTCTCTCTGGGTTGCCCTGCTGTCACTGACAGCGGGACCCCTGCCCGTCAGATGCACGATTAGCGCGCAGCTGCCATCTCTGAATGGACGTTCCAGAACGTCCATTCAGAGATAAACCGACCGCCCAAGGACGTTTATAGTCAATAGGAGGTCGGGAAGTGGTTAAAGAGGCTCTGTCAGCATGATCAACCCTATTAAACTAGGCATACTCTCTGGTAGGGCTCATCATACTGATTAAAACTATACCTTTCTTTTGTCTGTTTGCTAAATAGCTGCAGCGAAAGAGGCAAATGATATATATGAGACCACTGCATTCTGCTGCTGTGTATCTGCATGTATACAGAGCAGCTTTCAGTCACCTGGGGGGAAAGGGGGAAGGAGCTGAAGAGAATGCCCTCCTCATTAATACAGCAGACTCCTATATATGATTTTGTTGGACTTTTGATTAAAGGACATCTGTCAGCAGATTTGTATCTGACACTGGCTGACGTGTTCCATGTGCACTTGGCAGCTGAAGACATCTGTGTTGGTCTCATGTTCACATGTGCCCGCATTATTGAGAAAGATGTAGCCAAATTACTAGCAACTTCCTTAAATGGCTAAAAACGGTCAGCCTATACCTCCTCTAACCATTTGCTAAAAATTAAAGCTGTGACATTTCATTTATTTTGCCATATTGTATTTTGAAAGTTAAAGGTGTTGCATGAGATTTTGATATTGATTTGATGGCCTATCATCGGGTCATCAATATCTGATTGTTTGGGGTCTGACTTCAGGCACCCCTGCTGATCAGCTGTTTGAAGAAGCCACAGCACTCCAGTTAGTGATGCAGCCTCTTCCTAGGCCAGAGACATCACATGGCCTATGCATAGCTCACTGCCATACAAGTGAATGGGCCTGAGCTGCAATACTTGCCGCTATGCACCGTATGGCGCTGTGCTTGGTAAGATGTGAGGAGGAAGGAGAGTTTCTTCAAACAGCTGATTGATGGGGGTGTCAGGTGTTGGACCCCCACCAATCACATATAATAAACTAAGCTGAAGATGGGTTATCAATATTAAACTCTCAGACAGCCCCTTTAACATATATCTGGTAAATTCTACTGCATTTTTACTAATAAACATTTACATACAGTATTCATATACTTTTTTATTTTTTATTTAGTTCATGAAAATATCAAAAATGCCTCCAAACTTTTGAAAATGACTAAGAAGGACAATAGCAGCAGCAAATTTTATAACACTTAGTCTCGCCTCTACCTCCGCCCATTGCCGCCCAATATATTTTGATCAAAGCACATCTGTGCCTGCCTACAATGCCAAGGTGGTCTCAGTCAGGCATCTACACCTATCTATGCCATTGGGCATCTACACTCAGGAGAGCAGACCCTGCACATATAATGTGCTGCTCCTAGTTAACTCTGTGTGCACCAAGCAACCAATGAGAGGAGGAGCACACACACCTATATGTAGTACCTAATCAAGGAATTTATGTTTACACTATTAGAGTCAGGGACACTATTTGCTGGGTGCAGTTATTTTTTAGGGCACTGCGTGCCAATAATTATTAGAGGGACACTAGTATTTTCAGGGGAACTGTTTCTGCAGTATAGTATTGGGGAATAAGCTCAGTATTGGGGGTGGTTGGGTGGGGTGTTCGGAAGGTGGAAGGCTGATGGAAAAGGTGGAAACTAAGACAAGACGTCTGTTTCTCAAACTCTTCAGAGACAAGAGATGGCTGAAAGAAATCAGAATCTACAACGTGACTGGATGTAAGAGGTATGTGGCACTGTATTACTTACTCTTTAGGTTTTCTTATGCTGTATCTAATGTTTTCTAGGTATGTCTTTAACAGTTGGACTGGAGGGAAGGAGTTAGGTTGAGAATTTAGCATGGGTGGGTTGCATTCCAATTTTTACCTCTGGCAGCAGAAAAGCTAGGAGCAACCCTGCCCCTTGCAATAAAGGACTGGGGAAAGGGGGGCCCATGCAGAACTTTTGCACCAGGACTCATGAGCCTTTAGCTACACCCCTGCCTAGACACTTTGGCAGACTCTGCTTGCAGGGGGAGCGCAACCTTTCCAAGTGTTATAAAGTTATAATGCTTCAAAATGTCAATTCTGCAATTTACAATGGGTCACATATTAGGCTAGCAAGAGACGAATTCAGTATGACTCCCATGGGAAACATATGGGTCTGGGTGGGAGATGTATACAAAATGAGTTTCAAATTTGCTGTATTTGTTTATTTTAGATATATTGGGGCAATCACAAGTATTGGTTGTAAAGATGTTCATTCCCCTTAAAATAACTTCATACCTCCTCTCTACCATCACATATTCTTTATGGTTCCTACATGTTATTTAAATAACTAATCACAGTTTTGTGCTACAGCTTTAAAGGGTTGTTGGAAGTATGAAAATGATCCCCTATCCACAGTATAGAGAATAACTAATGGATCAGTGGGGCCTCTACTGATCTTGGGAACAGCGATCCTATGTTCCCATTCTGATGGAGCGGCAGGCCGACCATGTGCCCTGCCTCTCCATTCATTCTGTATAGGACTGCCGAAAATAGCCAAACACTGTACTCGCATAGTTATTTTACCAAATAAAACATTGTACTCAGCTATCTCTGGCAGTCCCATAGAGAAGGAATGGAGCAACAGGGTGCATGCTTGGCCTGCCACTCCATCAGGATAGGAACATGCGACCCCCACTCTCCAGATTGGTGGGAGTCCCAGCAGTCGTACTACCACTGATCAGTTAGTTCCCTCCTATCCTGTCAATAGGGGATAACGTTCATACTTCGAACAACCCCTTTAATAATCATACAATGTGTTATTACCAGTATAAGCAGTTTGTTGCAATGATGTACAGAATCCAGCATGGTACAGAATGTTCTGTGGTGGTTCCATCCATCTGCATCCATAATTGGCATCCTTCTGGGTCAGTTTCAGATTATGTTATGTATTCTTCAATCATTCCTGAGATATTTCATCCAGTGTATGCTCACCACTTAGACTTTCAGTCAACATGACTCTGTGCAAAATATATGATCTGATAATCTGAATGTAGCCATCTTTAAACTTTTTTATTTTAAAAGCGTAGATGATGGGATTCATTGCAGAGTTGGCATGAGACAGTAAAATAGCAATAAGTAGGGCTGACGGGAATACACTGGAATCTTTTACAGATGGTTTAAAGAGGATAAGGCAATTAAGAATGGACAGTGGCAACCAGCTAAGGGCAAACAGCAACAAAACAAGGGAGAGAGATTTGGCCGTCTTGTACTCCTTGCCATAGAACATTCCTTTGCCTTTGACGTTGGATTTACCTTTTGCTAAATGTTTCCGGATCAGATAGAATATCTCAATATATAAAGCTAGCATAATCAGCAAGGGAAGAAAAACCCATCCAAAAATATTGAAGTAAACCATATAATCCATCCTTATAACACTTTCGAATTTGCACTTGAGATAGTTTTTCTCTTCTTCCTTTAATGTAGATCTATTGTTCCATCCAAACATCGGCACCAGCCCCACTATGAGTGACACTATCCAGACGCACCAGATCGATACGCATATTCTCCTAGTAGTGATCACAGATTTATACCTACAAAAGAAAACTGCTGTTAATCCTTGGTATAAGTCAATACTGTCTTTCCACGTTAATTCCATTTTTTTTTTTTTTATATATAAAAATGTATTTCTGACTGTCTATTCATTAGGCACAGCCAAACGACTGGACCGATCTGCACTAAATTTGGCACATAGGTACATCAAGTGTCCGGGAAGGTTTTAGCTGTCACGGCTGTATGTGAGCAACAATAGTATACACAGTAAAAGAGCTACTGACCGGACCCAAACTAGGGAGGATAAAGGGTGACCCCTGTCAGACCCTCAAAGCTCTCCCTATTCTGCTAAAGCACATGCCCGGATCCAAATGGCGGAACGAGGCATGCCCACGTGCCTAAGACTGATGACCACTGTAACCCCTACAATAGTGGAAGGGGCACGGCCACCGGTGCCCTACTCAGTATATGGAGGGAACCGTGGCCACCTCAGATCCAGTCAGAAAATAATCAGGTACACAAAAATGTCTGTACACTTAGCTGAAGGTGTTGCAGCCGCAGAGAAGACGGATCCAAGGACAGCTGGCAATATCTGGAGTGCTTGCTGCAGCAGAACACAGGTCCAGTGAACTGATAGCTACAAGTGAAGATACTAAAGCAAGAGCTACAACTGAAATGAGAACTATAATCCACGCCCTACAATAGGAGGAGGGGTGATATAAAGAGAGGGAAATTAAACGCATGAGGAACAGCTGGGAGGAAGGAAACCAAAAGTAAACAGAGCAGTGAGAACTCCTCCCAGCTCTAGTAGTGACATCATCACAGGGGTGGAGAAACAGAGCTGTGAGAATGTCCCAAAGCTCTGGTAGTGACAGTACCCCCCCCCCCCCTCTACGGGTGGACTCCGGACACCCAGGACCCACCTTCTCAGGATGAGCCCTATGAAATGCCCTGATGAGGCGAGTGGCTCTAATGTCCGACACCGGAACCCACATCCTCTCCTCAGGACCATAACCCTTCCAATGAACGAGGTACTGAAGAGAACCGCGGACAATGCGAGAGTCCACAATTCTGGAAACCTCAAACTCCAGATTGCCATCAACCAAAATCGGAGGAGGAGGCAAAGAGGAGGGTACCGTGGGCTGGACATATGGTTTTAAGAGAGATCTGTGAAATACATTATGTATCTTCCAAACCCATGGAAGATCAAGACGGAAGGCAACAGGATTGATGACTGACAAGATTTTATAAGGCCCAATAAACTTGGGACCCAATTTCCAGGAGGGAACCTTCAGTTTAATATTTCTTGTAGACAACCACACCAGATCACCCACATTCAGGTCCGGACCAGGCACACGTCTCTTATCAGCCACACGCCTATACCTCTCACTCATCTTTTTAAGATTACTCTGAATCTTTTGCCAAATGGTAGACAAAGACGAGGAAAATCTCTCCTCCTCAGGTAAACCAGAAAGAGCCCCTCCCGAGAATGTCCCAAACTGCGGATGGAACCCATATGCACCAAAGAATGGTGACTTATCAGAAGATTCCTGACGACGGTTGTTTAGAGCAAACTCAGCAAGAGGGAGAAATGAACACCAATCCTCCTGGTTCTCTGCCACAAAACAGCGCAAATATGTCTCCAGATTCTGATTGAGGCGCTCAGTCTGACCATTCGACTGCGGGTGAAAAGCAGAAGAGAAGGACAGCCGAACCCCCAGGCGAGAACAGAAAGCCTTCCAGAACCTGGACACAAACTGCGTGCCTCTATCGGAAACAATATCAGAGGGAATGCCGTGCAATTTAACAATAAGGTCGACAAAAGCTTGCGCCAACGTTTTAGCATTGGGTAAACCAGGGAAAGGTACGAAATGAGCCATCTTGCTAAAACGGTCCACCACCACCAGGATCACCGACTTCCCCGAGGAACGAGGAAGATCCGTGATAAAGTCCATGGACAGGTGTGTCCAAGGACGGGAAGGTATGGGTAACGGGAGAAGGGAACCTGAAGGCCGTGAACGAGGGACCTTAGCGCGAGCGCACGTCTCACAAGCAGCCATAAAACCCTCCACCGACTTACGAAGAGCCGGCCACCAAAATCTCTGAGCAATGAGATCTACCGTGGCTCTACTCCCGGGGTGACCAGCAAGAACCGTATCATGATGCTCCTTAATGTCGGGTGGTAATAATTCAATTAAGAATTATTAATTATGGTCATAAAATGAATTAACCATAAAAATAAAATTTATAAAAATTGTCATCAATTCTTAAAATCATGACCTGGTGAATTGTAGACAACCTAATTGATATAATTCACATCTGAGTCCGACTATTTCCTCAGATAAATAAGCTCTTTTTGACGTGAGATGACGTTAATGATAAAATGTAATTCTGCATTATACAATGATACACAGGTATTATAAAAATATGCAGATTTATTGGTTACAAGGTTATAAACATATATAAGTAAATAAACACAATGATACATGCAAATGAATATATATAGCGTTAATATAAAGCATTACAAGCTTAACAATACATGTGAGTGGAAATAACTTGTCACATTATAACCAAGCTATTAGGTTAGGATATCAAAATATGAACATAAGTTATACGCATTACTTCTGTTCAGAGAAAACCTCATGATATCAAGATGGGCATGTCTAATCCTAGACATCAATGTAGAATGCTAAATACATTCTGCCCCCCTAACCAACTACACATCACATGACTTCAAGATGGGCAAATCCATCCAAGGATATAACTTAGAAGAGATAACTGTATCCTTGCCCCATCCTGGACTATTTTCACATATATAACTTTGGTAAGACTATTAAGACAAATAACAGGGATCTTGGATCTTAAATGGGAAGGATTTGAAACAAATCTTCCTTGTGGGAATCCATCACTTAGCTTGGCGAAGAATGTTCTATCAATATATATATATATATATATATATATAAAAGCAATCATTTAATGCTTTGCTAGATTATGAGTCTAGATTCTTCTGCAGGTAGAATGAAGCCTCACAATATCCTAAGACTACATCTCAATATGGAGATGATCAATTTATTTAATTATTTATTTATTCGCCAATCTAGATGGTATAATTTCACCCACACTATTAAATTAGTCTTAATAAAATGAAATATCATTTTCTGTGTCTCTTACCAAGTCCTAGCAGGAATCTCACTTCTGCTCCTAGGAAAGCTGGGTGGTCCATCATAGCGCATCTCATTATGGCTTCCATCTTGATAGACCTCAACTTCTCCTCTACTAGCTAGCTTTCTTCTTGATCGCTCTCTTGCTAGCTCCTTCCTTCTCTTGCTCGCTCTCCTATGCTACTCCGCACACGAATAATTATTCCCCCCCTTATCTAAGAATCATCCCCTTTAGATTATGGATTCCCAATCAGGTAGGGTGGGTGTATTCGTATGCTAATAACATCATGACGTTATCTCAACTCCTAATATGGTATTAGAACAAATAATGAAATAATATAATGTTACCCATCTGCCTCCAGATGGCACTGCGGTACTGTAGGTGAATATAACAACTTTTTAAGCATTAAAATTAAATATCTAATAATACTTTCACAGGACCTCAATGACCTTTCTACCATAAATCACTGAGGAAGGTCTTTTCCTTACACTTTTAATTACCTATATCCCGGATTTGTTGGAGTTGACTGTCTTCTCTTATCTTTTTGAAATATGGGTTGACTTGATGAAAATTTTATGTAGCGGCTTTGATGCTGGGCATCGGAATTTGTACATTTAATTTATCTACATCCATGAATAACTATTGTTTTGAAATCCAATTAACTTAAACTTACTGAGTTGTTTCTGTACCTTCTAAATGGTAAATACATAGTATGACATATATATAAATCGATACATTGTTACACATAGATAACACATTATATGAATTATTGATTAACATATATTGTAAGCTAAATATACCATGCAGAGATATATATATATATATAATTATGAATATATAAATTGAACCTCATACACCAGGTGTGTGATACGGACGTGAGTCCTTATCAAGTAACCTTGTCCCCTCTAGACAGACATGTTTTTAGGGAGTTGGCATACTCCTTACAGATGGTCTCATATCTTTAGCACTAACTTTCAAATACAATGTCCATTTATGTTCCCAATTATTATTTTTTTAAATATAAACTGAACTTGCCATGAACTCATCTTGGCTTTTTCAGCCACATAATATAACTTTGGTTCAGGCTGAATCTTATTCTTAAAGGCAATGAGATGAGCATTCATTTTGATTATAATGTCATTAGATAATATTGTATACGTATGAAAATGCCCAACATTAAAGAGTTTGTGACGTAGCTCAGGAGGCACGAACAACTTCCCAGAAGGACAACGGGCAGGTGCCTCAGTCTGGGCAGCCTGGACCTCGGCCTCCAAATCGGAATATAGAGCAGAAACAACTACCCCCTCCGCCAAAATGGGACCCGGGTCCTCGGAGTTTCCTCCTCCCGGAAAACAGCGAGAGAGAGCATCAGCCTTCACATTTTTTATCCCAGGTCGGAATGTAACAACAAAATTGAATCTGGAGAAGAACAGAGACCATCTGGCCTGTCTCGGATTCATACGCCTGGCCGACTCCAAGTATGCCAGATTCTTATGGTCGGTAAAAACGGTGATAGGGTGCCTGGCCCCCTCCAACCAATGGCGCCATTCCTCGAAAGCCAACTTGATGGCCAACAACTCCCTATCTCCCACATCATAGTTTCTCTCTGCCGGGGAGAGTTTTTTAGAGAAAAAGGCACAGGGTCGCCATTTGGCAGGAGAAGGGCCCTGGGACAAAACCGCACCCACACCCACCTCGGAAGCATCCACCTCAACAATAAAAGGTAAGGAAACATCGGGATGCACCAAGACGGGAGCAGACGCAAAACTCTCTTTAATCTTAGAAAAGGCTGCAAGCGCCTCCTCCGACCAAGAGGAAAAATCCGCCCCCTTTTTTGTCATGTCAGTAAGGGGTTTGACAACAGAGGAATAATTCAAAATGAACTTTCTGTAATAGTTCGCAAAACCCAGAAAGCGCATCAATGCCTTCTGATTCTCAGGAAGCTCCCACTCAAGTACAGCACGGACCTTCTCCGGATCCATGCGAAAACCAGAAGCAGAGAGGAGAAAACCCAGAAATTGAATCTCCGATACCATAAAAAGACATTTCTCCAGCTTGGCGTACAATTTATTTTCCCGCAGAATCTGCAGAACCTGAAAAAGATGATCCTGATGGGTCTGAACATCAGGGGAAAAAATCAAAATATCATCAAGATACACCAATACAAATTTCCCCATTAAATGGTAGAAAATACTATTAACAAAATGCTGAAAGACGGCCGGAGCATTCATCAGGCCGAAAGGCATAACGAGATTCTCGAAATGCCCGTTAGGGGTATTAAAGGCCGTTTTCCATTCATCCCCCTCTCTGACCCTGACCAGGTTGTACGCGCCTCTCAAATCCAATTTGGAAAACACCTTGGCCCCAACAATTTGGTTGAAGAGGTCCGGGATCAGAGGAAGGGGATAGGGATCGCGAATCATGATACGGTTCAGCTCCCTAAAATCTAGGCAAGGTCTCAGAGAGCCATCTTTTTTTTTAACAAAAAAAAAACCCGTGGCCACAGGTGACTTTGAGGGACGAATATGCCCCTTCTCGAGACTCTCGGAGATATAAGTTCGCATTGCGATTCTTTCCGGTTGTGAGAGATTGTAGAGGCGTGCTTTTGGCAGCTTGGCGCCGGGAATGAGGTTAATGGGACAGTCAAACTCCCGGTGAGGAGGTAGCTCCTGAACACCGCTCTCGGAAAACACGTCCGAGAAATCAGAGAGAAATGATGGCACAGTTTTAGTAGACACCTCTGCAAAAGTCGCTGTGAGACAATTCTCTCTACAAAAGTCGCTCCACTCATTTATTTGCCTTCCTTGCCAATCAATAGTGGGGTTATGTCTAGTGAGCCAGGGTAACCCCAAAACTAGAGGAGAAGGCAATCCGTTAAGGACAAAACAAGATATATCCTCCACATGAGTGTCACCTACAGCTAGCCGGATATTGTGAACAATGCCCTTCAGAGATCTCTGTGAGAGTGGAGCAGAGTCAATAGCAAAAACAGGTATATCATTTTCTAATGTGCAAACCTGAAAACCATGCATGGCTACAAATTGAGTGTCAATAAGATTGACGGCCGCTCCACTATCGACAAAAATCTCACAAGAAATGACTTTGCTCTCTAGCGCCACCCTGGCAGACAGGAGAAAACTTTGCCCAAAGTAGCAGATGAAGCAGAATTTGATGATTTACCTTTTGAGGTTTTTCTCTTATTATCGCTCTTAGTACAGTTCAAGAATCTCCTAGAGGGACAAACATTTGCCAAATGACCTATGCCCCCACAACAAAAACACACCATACTCTGAGGACTAAATCCTCTTTTATCAGGGGCAAGTCGACCTAGCTGCATGGGCTTCTCCTCAGAGGGGAGCGAGACAGGATGAGGCCCCTGCACACTGAATGAGTCCGCACCACTGCCCCTAGACTGACAATGGCTGGACAAAGAGGTCTCGTTTCTTTCTCTTAGACGCCTGTCAAGGCGTACCGCCAATGACATGGCAGACTCTAAGGACGTTGGTCTCTCATGGAAAGCAAACGCATCTTTCAATCTCTCTGAGAGACCATGACAGAACTGACTCCGGAGTGCAGCATCATTCCAACCCGAATCAGCTGCCCATCTCCGAAATTCAGAACAATAAAGCTCCGCAGACAGTTTGTTCTGGCATAAAACACGTAAGTTAGATTCGGCCAGAGCAACACGATCCGGGTCATCATAAATCTGCCCCAGGGCCACAAAAAACTTTCCACGGATCGAAGGGAGGGATCCCCTGATGGCAGCGAAAAAGCCCAAGTCTGAGCATTACCCCTGAGCAGGGAGATGACAATCCTCACCCTCTGCTCCTCCTTACCAGAGGAGTGGGGACACAAGCAAAAATGGAGTTTGCATGCCTCTCTGAAGCGAACAAAATTCTCACTGCCCCAGGAGAACGTTTCCGGAATTGAGACCTTTGGCTCGCAACAGACTCCATGAGCCGGAGCAGAGCCCAATGCTTGAAGCTGAGTCATAGATTGACGGAGATCCGCTACTTCCAAAGAAAGACCCTGCATGCAATCAACCAGGCCAGAAAGCGGATCCATGTCAAAAAAGGAAGGTTTAGGTGGATTATAATGTCACGGCTGTATGTGAGCAACAATAGTATACACAGTAAAAGAGCTACTGACCGGACCCAAACTAGGGAGGATAAAGGGTGACCCCTGTCAGACCCTCAAAGCTCTCCCTATTCTGCTAAAGCACATGCCCGGATCCAAATGGCGGAACGAGGCATGCCCACGTGCCTAAGACTGATGACCACTGTAACCCCTACAATAGTGGAAGGGGCACGGCCACCGGTGCCCTACTCAGTATATGGAGGGAACCGTGGCCACCTCAGATCCAGTCAGAAAATAATCAGGTACACAACAATGTCCTTACACTTAGCTGAAGGTGTTGCAGCCGCAGAGAAGACGGATCCAAGGACAGCTGGCAATATCCGGAGTGCTTGCTGCAGCAGAACACAGGTCCAGTGAACTGATAGCTACAAGTGAAGATACTAAAGCAAGAGCTACAACTGAAATGAGAACTATAATCCACGCCCTACAATAGGAGGAGGGGTGATATAAAGAGAGGGAAATTAAACGCATGAGGAACAGCTGGGAGGAAGGAAACCAAAAGTAAACAGAGCAGTGAGAACTCCTCCCAGCTCTAGTAGTGACATCATCACAGGGGTGGAGAAACAGAGCTGTGAGAACGTCCCAAAGCTCTGGTAGTGACATTAGCTGTGTAGGAAGTACCATTCCTTAGATATATCCAAAAATGTATTAGCCTATAGGGGCTTGCAGCTTCACTCACATTCTAACCGCCATTCACACAGTCACATGACCCTTTTTTATCAAATAGAAACTTGCAGGTCCTTCAGTCTTGACATCCCTGTTACACCAGATTTCCATGACTCAGACATTTTTCTTCACTGTTAGAAGTCACTGTTAAGGGTGCTGGGTGCTGTGGAAGTCTTATATTAAGGGGGCATGGTGCAGTGGGGGAAGGTCACTGTTAAAGGGGAGGGGCCCTGTGGAGGTCAATGTTAAGGAGGTGGAATACTGTGGAGGTCACTGTTAAGGGTGTGGGCTGCTGTGGGCGGGTCACTGTTAAGGGGACAGGCTGCTGTGGAGGTCAATGTTAAGGGGTAGATTGCTGTGGAAGGTCACTGTAAAGGGTGCGGGCCACTGTGGAGGTCAGTGTTAAGGGGGTGAGGTACTGTTGAGGTCAATGTTAAGAGGCGAGGTGCTGTAGAGGTCACTGT